>NW_028319296.1:0-162096 GCF_062004578.1 Staurois parvus | reverse complement strand
GTGGGGGGGTTCTGTGGGAGCGGATGGCGAGTACAGAGGTAGGGGGGTTCTGTGGGAGCGGATGGTGAGTACAGACGTGGGGGGGTTCTGTGGGAGCAGATGATGAGTACAGAGGTGGGGGGGTTCTGTGGGAGCGGATGGTGAGTACAGAGGTATGGAAGTTCTGTGGGAGCGGATGGTGAGTACACAGGTAGGGAGGTTCTGTGGGAGAGGATGGTGAGTACACAGGTAGGGGGGTTCTGTGGGAGCGGATGGTGAGTACACAGGTAGGGAGGTTCTGTGGGAGCGGATGGCGAGTACAGAGGTAGGGAGGTTCTGTGGGAGCGGATGGTGAGTACAGAGGTAGGGGGGTTCTGTGGGAGCGGATGGCGAGTACAGAGGTAGGGAGGTTCTGTGGGAGCGGATGGTGAGTACAGAGGTAGGGAGGTTCTGTGGGAGCGGATGGTGAGTACAGAGGTAGGGAGGTTCTGTGGGAGCGGACGGTGAGTACAGAGGTAGGGAGGTTCTGTGGGAGCGGACGGTGAATACAGAGGTAGGGAGGTTCTGTGGGAGCGGACAGTGAGTACAGAGGTAGGGAGGTTCTGTGGGAGCGGATGGTGAGTACAGAGGTGGGGGGGGTTCTGTGGGAGCGGATGGTGAGTACAGACGTGGGGGGGTTCTGTGGGAGCGGATGGTGAGTACAGAGGTGGGGGGGTTCTGTGGGAGTGGATGGTGAGTACAGAGGTATGGAAGTTCTGTGGGAGCGGATGGTGAGTATAGAGGTGGGGGGGTTCTGTGGGAGCGGATGGTGAGTACAGAGGTAGGGGGGTTCTGTGGGAGCGGATGGTGAGTACAGACGTGGGGGGGTTCTGTGGGAGCAGATGATGAGTACAGAGGTGGGGGGGTTCTGTGGGAGCGGATGGTGAGTACAGAGGTATGGAAGTTCTGTGGGAGCGGATGGTGAGTACACAGGTAGGGAGGTTCTGTGGGAGAGGATGGTGAGTACACAGGTAGGGGGGTTCTGTGGGAGCGGATGGTGAGTACACAGGTAGGGAGGTTCTGTGGGAGCGGATGGCGAGTACAGAGGTAGGGAGGTTCTGTGGGAGCGGATGGCGAGTACAGAGGTAGGGGGGTTCTGTGGGAGCGGATGGCGAGTACAGAGGTAGGGAGGTTCTGTGGGAGCGGATGGTGAGTACAGAGGTAGGGGGGTTCTGTGGGAGCGGATGGCGAGTACAGAGGTAGGGAGGTTCTGTGTTAGCGGATGGTGAGTACAGAGGTAGGGAGGTTCTGTGGGAGCGGACGGTGAGTACAGAGGTAGGGAGGTTCTGTGGGAGCGGACGGTGAATACAGAGGTAGGGAGGTTCTGTGGGAGCGGACAGTGAGTACAGAGGTAGGGAGGTTCTGTGGGAGCGGATGGTGAGTACAGAGGTGGGGGGGGTTCTGTGGGAGCGGATGGTGAGTACAGAGGTAGGGAGGTTCTGTGGGAGCGGATGGTGAGTACAGAGGTGGGGGGGTTCTGTGGGAGCGGATGGTGAGTACAGACGTGGGGGGTTCTGTGGGAGCGGATGGTGAGTACAGAGGTGGGGGGGGTTCTGTGGGAGCGGATGGTGAGTACAGAGGTAGGGAGGTTCTGTGGGAGCGGATGGCGAGTACGGAGGTAGGGAGGTTCTGTGGGAGCGGACGGTGAATACAGAGGTGGGGGGTTCTGTGGGAGCGGATGGTGAGCACAGAGGTAGGGGGGTTCTGTGGGAGTGGATGGTGAGTACAGAGGTAGGGAGGTTCTGTGGGAGCGGATGGTGAGTACAGACGTGGGGGGTTCTGTGGGAGCGGATGGTGAGTACAGAGGTGGGGGGGGTTCTGTGGGAGCGGATGGTGAGTACAGAGGTAGGGAGGTTCTGTGGGAGTGGATGGTGAGTACAGACGTGGGGGGTTCTGTGGGAGCGGATGGTGAGTACAGAGGTGGGGGGGGGTTCTGTGGGAGCGGATGGTGAGTACAGAGGTATGGAGGTTCTGTGGGAGCGGATGGTGAGTACAGAGGTATGGAGGTTCTGTGGGAGCGGATGGTGAGTACAGAGGTAGGGGGGTTCTGTGGGAGCGGATGGCGAGTACGGAGGTAGGGAGGTTCTGTGGGAGCGGACGGTGAATACAGAGGTGGGGGGTTCTGTGGGAGCGGATGGTGAGCACAGAGGTAGGGGGGTTCTGTGGGAGTGGATGGTGAGCACAGAGGTAGGGGGGTTCTGTGGGAGTGGATGGTGAGCACAGAGGTAGGGGGGTTCTGTGGGAGCGGATGGCGAGTACAGAGGTAGGGGTTCTGTGGGAGCGGATGGTGAGTACAGAGGTAGGGGGGTTCTGTGGGAGCGGATGGTGAGTACAGACGTGGGGGGGTTCTGTGGGAGCGGATGGTGAGTACAGAGGTGGGGGGGTTCTGTGGGAGCGGATGGTGAGTACAGAGGTAGGGGGGTTCTGTGGGAGCGGATGGTGAGTACACAGGTAGGGAGGTTCTGTGGGAGCGGATGGCGAGTACAGAGGTAGGGAGGTTCTGTGGGAGCGGATGGTGAGTACAGAGGTAGGGAGGTTCTGTGGGAGCGGATGGCGAGTACAGAGGTAGGGAGGTTCTGTGGGAGCGGATGGCGAGTACAGAGGTGGGGGGGTTCTGTGGGAGCGGATGGTGAGTACAGAGGTAGGGGGGTTCTGTGGGAGCGGATGGTGAGTACAGACGTGGGGGGGTTCTGTGGGAGTGGATGGTGAGTACAGAGGTGGGGGGGTTCTGTGGGAGTGGATGGTGAGTACAGAGGTATGGAAGTTCTGTGGGAGCGGATGGTGAGTATAGAGGTGGGGGGGTTCTGTGGGAGCGGATGGTGAGTACAGAGGTAGGGGGGTTCTCTGGGAGCGGATGGTGAGTACAGACGTGGGGGGGTTCTGTGGGAACAGATGATGAGTACAGAGGTGGGGGGGTTCTGTGGGAGCGGATGGTGAGTACAGAGGTATGGAAGTTCTGTGGGAGCGGATGGTGAGTACACAGGTAGGGAGGTTCTGTGGGAGAGGATGGTGAGTACACAGGTAGGGGGGTTCTGTGGGAGCGGATGGTGAGTACACAGGTAGGGAGGTTCTGTGGGAGCGGATGGCGAGTACAGAGGTAGGGAGGTTCTGTGGGAGCGGATGGCGAGTACAGAGGTAGGGGGGTTCTGTGGGAGCGGATGGCGAGTACAGAGGTAGGGAGGTTCTGTGGGAGCGGATGGTGAGTACAGAGGTAGGGGGGTTCTGTGGGAGCGGATGGCGAGTACAGAGGTAGGGAGGTTCTGTGGGAGCGGATGGTGAGTACAGAGGTAGGGGGGTTCTGTGGGAGCGGATGGCGAGTACAGAGGTAGGGAGGTTCTGTGGGAGCGGATGGTGAGTACAGAGGTATGGAGGTTCTGTGGGAGCGGATGGTGAGTAGGGAGGTTATGTGGGAGCGGACGGTGAATACAGAGGTAGGGAGGTTCTGTGGGAGCGGATGGTGAGTACAGAGGTAGGGAGGTTCTGTGGGAGCGGATGGTGAGTAGAGGTAGGGAGGTTCTGTGGGAGCGGATGGTGAATACAGAGGTAGGGAGGTTCTGTGGGAGCGGATGGTGAGTACAGAGGTAGGGAGGTTCTGTGGGAGCGGATGGTGAGTAGAGGTAGGGAGGTTCTGTGGGAGCGGATGGTGAATACAGAGGTAGGGAGGTTCTGTGGGAGCGGATGGTGAGTACAGAGGTAGGGAGGTTCTGTGGGAGCGGATGGTGCTGTCACTTCAGCCGCTCTTCTCTGTTTATAAGAGACAGTAGATATGGGTGTGCGCAGGGCCAGTGTCGGAGGTGGCGGAATGGCGTTCCACCATATTCCGGCTGAAAAAAAGCCCTGATCACAACTAGGTCTTATTTTCGGGGAAGGTCTTATACTTTAGCAATTCCCAAAAATAGCACTAGGTCTTATTTTCAGGGAAACGGTAATAGCTGATAAAGTAATGTATCTGCAGAAGAGTCAAGTTCTAAGTCTTGCAACTGAAAGGAGTCTGAGTTGCGTATGGCAATCATGACCCCGCTGTGTTTTTTAGGTGCATTGGAGAAGAAGCAGTGGTGGAATAATTTATGTGTACAGGATGGAGGTTTAGCACTTCAGAAGTGTGTTTCTTGAACACATAGTACAACTGCTTTAATGAGAGTGCTTCTTTCCAAAGGAGGTTTCTTTTGAATGGGGACTTTAGGCCCTTAGCATTAATGGATGTGATAAGAATGGCCATGGATAAGGAGAGGGAAGTAAATGCTTAGTGATGGAGAGAGAGATTACATCAATAAACCTTTCAGGAGAACCAATAGACATGTCAAAAGCTCTAGACAGCTCTAGAGGTTGGTGTGTGAAACAACTAAAAAACCAAGTCCACACAACAAAAACAACCACATACCAGTGAAACAAGAAAACAAAATGTGCAAAGCACATGCAACATCTGGGGTGTATCAAGAATCAAACATTTCTACGCTCAGGGAGAGTAGGATACGTGTTGGCGGGCTGCTGTGGTGTTGCAAGGTACCAAGGATGAAGATATGCTCTGACTCCAGGGGCATCATGCTGAAGAGAGACAGTGTCCAGAGAAGGAAGCATTGACTACAGTGTTCCAAGATTGAGAGATCCGTTGCAGAGGCTTACGTTGCTTGGGAGTAGGCGGAGGAGCTGTGATGAGGCCCCAGTTGAGCAGGTGTTTGGTCCCATCTTTCGGAGTGAGGATAGGGGCAAGTTGATTGTGTTATGTGACCAGAAGCTTGGTCGGGAAGTCCCACTTGTAGTGGATTTGATGGGCCTGGAGAACCAATGTCATCTGAGAGAATTCTTTATGCTGCTGAGCTGTGGCTTCAGATATGTCGATGTATAGAGCGTTAGGCGACATTGAGGAGTTGCTCTTTAATATGATAAAAATGATGCTAGTACATCTCCGGGAGTAGAAGCAGGGAGATGGTGTGGCTTGGGAATCCTGTGCACCCGATCGATGGTGAGATCATGAGGTGTAAGACGAGGCAGAAGTTTCACAAATAACTGCTGGAGATAAGAGATCAATTCAGCGGGTTTGATGGTCTCTGTTATACCTCTGAAGGAAACATTATTTCTCCTAGAACGATCCTCTAGGTCTGCAGTTTTGAACATGAGGAGTTGTATTTCCACATTTTGTTGCTCATAGGCATCCTCCATCTCATGAGCTTTGGTGTGATCACTAACTTGATTCTCCACATGGTCAGTGTGTATGTTCCAAGTGATCAATTCTGGTGTGTAAACGAGTTGTGGATGTTTGCAGCTCCTTATGAAGATCTTTCTGGAGGATGAGCAACTTAAGTTTGAGAGTTTGTTCAGATACAGTGTTGTCAGAGGCAGGTAATGCAGCTAGGGAAGCAGCTGTGTCCCCCTCCAAAGATGGAGCCTCAGAGGAAGCCCAGTGTTGTTTTTTAGGCTTAGGGACTTGTCTGGAGCCGTGTTTCTCAACCTTTTTAATCCAGAGGAACCCCTAAAATAATTTTCAGGTCTCAGGGAACCCTCACTTAACCTCTTCGGCGGTATGATTCTTTCCGATTTTTTGTGCTGAAAGCGGTACATTTTTTGGCATGGAAATATGTAGTTTTTTATTGTAGGCTGTAATTTTTAGGAATAACTCACTGAAATCTGTCCGAACAAGAGTCTAGTAAACATCCCGGGTATGATAAAACTTGAAACACGAAATCATAAATTATAATTTAATAAATAATCATAAAAAATAATAATATAATAATAATAAATTTAATTCAATAATATAATCATACCAAAAACACTGAAATTTGAAATACAGAGGCAAATTCGCACATCGCTGAGCAAAGTCGCAAAATCGTTTTCAGTGTCTGATGACGAATTTCCCCCACGAATCATTATCACTCAATTCTGCAAGTGGTTCTGATTTACTATCGCTGTTCTAAAACCGCTTTTGACGTAAAGGGACGCTTTTTGGAAGCCATGGACTTTTCTAAGTTTCCTGGCAGAAAGAACAGTCAAAATGCAGGCAGGGCGCCGGACAAAGCACTCGGGACAAAATGTATGTGAAATGCATTGAAACAGCAATGACAGCAAAAATGAAATTTTTTAAAAATTTCAAATTTCCCCACAAATCATTATCACTCAATTCTGCAAGTGGTTCTGATTTACTATCGCTGTTCTCTAGCTGATCTAAACCTGCTTTTGACCTAAAGGGACGCTTTTTGGACGCCATGGACTTTTCTCAGTTTCCAGGCAGAAAGAAGAGACAAAATGCAGGCAGGGCGCCGGACAAAGCACTCGGGACAAAATGTATGTGAAATGGGTTGAAACAGCAATGTTTTACTATGTAAAATTTGTTTGGGAAAAAATTTAATTTTTTGTAATTTTCAAATTTCCCTCCGGTTCCGGCGCCCGTACGTCCCGACGTCACAGGGACCGGAACACGGAAACCGGATGCCGGCATCGGCCGGGGACGCTGCAGGGGACGCATCGTGGGAGCGAAGGACAAGGTAAGTGCTGCAGGGACCCCCGGAGAACGCCGCATGGTAAGCCTGAGTGTAGCTCGGGCTTACCGCTCTTGGTACTCAAATTTTACCCCGAGCTACACTCGGGAAAACCGCTAAGGAGGTTAAGTCAACTTTAGGTGGTAAACGGCAAAAATTCCCTTTGTGTTGGTGGTCAGTAGAAAGAATGCAACCCTTACAGTGGTGGCCAGAATACCACCCTTACAGGCAGCTGATAAGGTGACTGGTGGCTTTGCCAAGTGGTGCAGGTCCTGGAACTGTACAGGCACCATCATATGAGAGGTCAATGAACCACAGCTCAAGGAACCCCTAGCAACCTCTGGAAGAACCTTAGGGTTCCATGGAAGCCTGGTGGATAATGGATGGCCTGGAGAATGAGCGGGGGATAAGGCAAGTATCTGACCTCTCTCCGTAACAGGAGGGCTGGAGAAGAACTGTCCATCAGGGCCGTCAGAACCACAGGAGTTTCTCTCTGCCTTGTGTTTTAGCGGCTGTGTGTGGCCGGCTGTGCCTGTGTGTATGTGAGCTGTGGAGAGCTCCGGCACCATCTTGTGGTTTCTGCATAGCTGAGGAGGAGAAGAAATCTGTCAAACGGCATGTCTTCTTCCTAGACATGCTGAGGGTGAAGTCCAGGAGTTTCTCTCCTTCTTGGAGCCAAAGGAGAGGGAAGTGCAGTGAGCCACTGGATATTCCCCTAAAAGAGCAGAGCTCTGGAATCAGGCTGCCATCCCGGTCCACAGCTAGATACACTCCCTGATTTGGAGAATTTTTACCAACAAAATGTAGCAGTATCAATTTTGACTTACATTTATGAAGAAAAGTTATTTATTTGCAAGATTTTATAACAGAAACTAAGAAAAATTAGTTTTTTCCTCAAAATTTCTGATCTTTTTTCATATATTTAACAAAGAATAAAAAGCTCAATGATGATTAACCATTTGCCGCCTGCCCTATGGGGGCAAATGTCATCAGCGTTGCGGGTGGACGCCACATGGCGTCCTCCCGCACATGCGCAGATTGCGCTCCTGCAGAGCGGCGCGATCTGTCACTGGCCGTGTACCTCGGACACGGCCGATGACAGATCTGAGTATCGGCCCCGTTGCTGGTACCAAGTGACCTGCTGTGACCAATCACAGCAGGTCACATGACAGTTGTATACAATGGATGGCTTCATTCATGCCATCCATTGTATACTAGTATTCCAATATAAACCAGCGCAAAACACAATTAATAAATAATAAATACAGTTGTGTCCAAAATTATTCAACCCCCACTGAAATTGAGTGTTTTGGCCAGTTTGACATTGCTTTTGATCATTCAGTCATCTTGCTTACATTTACATTAAAGAGGCACTTGTAGGTCAGACAAATATAACATAACAGTTATAATGAAATAACCACAAATGTCTTTTCTGTGCTCACAGCATTATCAGTTTTATTCAACCCCCAAGTGACATTCAATCTTAGTACTTAGTACAGCATCCTTTTACAGTTATAACAGCTTTTAAACGTGAAGCATAGCTTGACACAAGTGTCTTGCAGCGATCTACGGGTATCTTCGCCCATTCTTCATGGGCAAAGGCCTCCAGTTCAGTCACATTCTTAGGCTTGCGCACTGCAACTGCTTTCTTTAAGTCCCACCAGAGGTTCTCAATCGGATTTAAGTCTGGTGACTGCGATGGCCACTCCAAAATGTTCCAGCCTTTCCTCTGCAACCATGCTCTAGTGGACTTGGAGGTATGCTTGGGATCATTGTCCTGTTGAAAGGTCCAACGTCTCCCAAGCCTCAGGTGTGTGACGGACTGCATCACGTTTCCATCCAATATCTCCTGGTACTGAAGAGAATTCATGGTACCTTGCACACGCTGAAGCTTCCCTGTACCTGCAGAAGCAAAACAGCCCCAAAGCATGATTGACCCTCCACCATGCTTCACAGTAGGCAAGGTGTTCTTTTCATCATAGGCCTTGTTCTTCCTCCTCCAAACATAGCGTTGATCCATGGGCCCAAACAGTTCTAATTTTGTTTCATCAGTCCACAGAACACTATCCCACAACTTTTGTGGTTTGTCCACATGGCTTTTGGCATACTGCAGTCGACTCTTCTTATTCTTTGGAGACAGCAAGGGGGTACGCCTGGGAGTTCTGGCACGGAGGCCTTCATTACGCAGTGTGCGTCTTATTGTCTGGGCTGAAACTTCTGTACCCACATCTGACAAATCTTTTCTCAGTTCCTCAGCAGTCACACGGGGACTTCTCTCCACTCTACGCTTCAGGTAGCGCACAGCAGTCGAAGTCAGCATCTTCTTTCTGCCACGACCAGGTAGCGTTTCAACAGTGCCCTTTGCCTTGAATTTGCGAATGATGCTTCCTAAGGTGTCTCTTGGTATGTTTAACATCTTTGCAATCTTCTTATAGCCATTGCCCTTCCTGTGAAGAGAAATCACCTCTTCTCTTGTCTTCCTGGACCATTCTCTTGCCTTCACCATGTTTGTAACCACACCAGTAAATGTCTAGAAGGAGCTGAGTATCACAGTCATTTTAAAGCTGCCTAATTGGTGCTTATTATGCTTGATTGCTGCTCGGTGACATCCACAGGTGTTTTCAATACCTGATGGAAAGCACCTGTATGAACCTCTGTTCTTCAGAGTGGTAGTCTTTAAGGGGTTGAATAATTGTGGCAATGAAGAAACCACATAAGAACCATTTACTACTGTATTACATAAACAATTGATGTCATTTTAGTTGCATTTGGGTAGTTACAACGTCCTTGTAGGATTTGATTCTGAATACAATTCCAAATGTACACTATAGTCCCTAAACCCCTTTACAGCATTGGGGGTTGAATAATTTTGGACACAACTGTAAATATAAAATAATTTTCAAAGTCCAGTGATGAAAATAAGTGACCACAATACCGTGACACAAAAATCTAAAAAAATATATATATGAAAGTCCAGTGATCTAAAAAAACTTTCTTAAAAAATATAATAAACTTCAGTGCTTCAAATAATTCTTCCACCATCCACCAGTGCCAAAAACCAACATAAACCGCACTCACCAGATATTGGTGAGTAAAACACCTTTCAGGATTATTTAGGGCTCCTGGACCCCCTTTGAGGACTCCTCTATTTTCCACCTCAGACCTATGGGTGATTCTTCATTCGTCTCCTCGCCACACCACCAAGTTCCAAAAGGGAGAAAAAAACTAATAGTGTGATACTGTTATGCCCCTTTTATAATTAATTCATGCCAAACCACTCACATTTCAAAGGATAAAAACCAGCATTTATTTAAGGGCATCATACAAATTTTCGAGTAACAAATACGAATTTCCACAGCTCCTAGGAACTCACAGCCTTGTATACAGCAGGATGACAGCCTCCATAACAAACGAACTTTCTTACGAACTTTCTTTGCTCCACTCACCGGAAATGACGTCGAACTTTCGGGGAACCGACCGGAAATACGTCAACGCGTTTCGCCCCACCCACAGTTCTTGAGAACGCCCTGTGGGTGGGGCGAAACGCGTTGACGTATTTCCAGAATACATCTCGGCCTAAATTTATGAAGAACAATTATTTATTTGCAAACTTTTATAACAGAAACAAAGAAAAACTTTTTATTTTCAAAATTTTTGGCCTTTTTTTGTTAATTTAGCAAAAAATAAAAACCCCAGTGGTGATTAAATACCACCAAAAGAAAGCTCTAGTTGTGTGAAGAAAATGATAAAATGTTAGTTTGGGTACAATGTTGTATGACCGCGCAATTGTCATTCAAAGTGTGAGAGCGCTGAGACCTGAAAACTGGCCTGGGCAGGAAGGGGTAAAATTGCCCGGTATTGAATTGGTTAAATATGACCAAAAATAAAACCTATTTGTCTCAAGAAAATACATTTGGGTGCAGTGTTGTATGATTTAGTAATTGTCATTCAAAGTGTGAGAGCGCTGAAATTTGAAAACTGGCCTGGGCAGGAAGGAGGTGCAAGTGTTCAGTATTGGGGTGGTAAAACTAAATTGAAAAAAAAACAAACCTCAAAGTGTTTGTGAAATATTCCACCACAAAATGTACGCAATGTCATGTAGCCAATGACAGGTCAGGACTCCATTTTTATTCTTCTCCTGCTATCAATGGCCAACCCAGTCCCACACTTCATCCATGTCTTTGGTGACCTCTGATCTCCTTATGAACTGTTTCTTCCATGATGAAGATCAGCCATGGAGTATATCTGAGGTGTATATCAGGGTGTGCTTCTTCCCCACATGAGAGCTGGGATGTCCAGCAACATTTATCTAGAAGACATTTCCCGCACTCAAGGCACTAATACACCTCCAGGGTTGTCTGGGACTCCTGATGTACAGGAAGACAGGACTTCAGTGAGGAACATTTCCCTCATTCAGGGCCAGAAAGTGGCGGTTTCCCCATGTGAGATCTCTGATGTTTGTAAAGGCTGGACTTCTGTGCAAAAAATTTCCCGCACTCAGGACAGGAATACGGCTTCTCCCCTGTGTGCAATCTCTGATGTTTGTAAAAATTGGACTTGTCTGAAAAGCATTTCCCGCACTCAGGACAGGAATACGGCTTCTCCCCCGTGTGAGATCTCTGATGTTTGTAAAGACTGGATTTATCTAAAAAACATTTCCCGCACTCAGAACAGGAATACGGCTTCTCCCCTGTGTGAGATTTCTGATGTTTGTAAAAACTGGACTTGTCTGAAAAACATTTCCCACACTCAGGACAGGAATACGGCTTCTCCCCCGTGTGAGACCTCTGATGTGTGACAAGTACTGATTTTTTAACAAAGCATTTCCCACACTCCAAACAGGAATACGGCTGCTCTCCTGAGTGAGATCTCTGATGTGTGGAAAGATTGGATTTCCTTGAATAACATTTCCCGCACTCAGGACACGGATGTGGCTTCTCACCCGTGTGAGATCTTTTATGCACATTAAGATGGGATATAAAACGGAAACACTTCCCACACTCAGTACAGGAATATGGCATCTCACCTCTGTGAAGCCACTGATGTATTTGAACACTGGACTTGTCTGAAAAACATTTCCCACACTCAGGACACAGATGTGGCTTCTCCCCCGTGTGAGATCTTTTATGCACATTAAGACGGCATTTAAAACGGAAACATTTCCCGCACTCAGTACAGGAAAAGCTCTTCTGTGTTGGAAGGATGACCTGGTCCCACACAGTCTGAGGTTCCTCTGGATACGAGGAATCCGATGGTTCATCTACACTGGGTGGTGCCGGATGGACATTGGAGGGACCCGGGTTTTCTCCTGGACTATACTGTGTGATGTCCTCATCTTCTACTTTCCAGTCTGGAGACAAAGTGAGACAATCCTCGGAGGTTTTCTTCATCTCCCGGCCATGGACTAAAATACAAAGACAAAGAGGATTACTAGACAGGAGCTGATTGGTTCCCCCAAACTCGGACTCCGCCCACATCAGGCAGCTTGGTCTCTGAGGAGCTTAAATTTCACCCTCAAGGGAACTAGGAAATGGCTCCTCTGATCTCCTACCAGGTCATTTCTTTATTCATGGACCTTAGTCAGAGAGTGAGGAAACAACCAGAACTGTCTTTTATAGGAGGGACAGTGATGAGGGGATTATAGGACGAGGGTCCCCACCCCCTCTATCACTCATCGCCATCTTCCCAACACAAGAAGTACTGCACTTCCTTATTTAGTCCATGATTTAGTCATGAAGAACAGCGGGGCTGAGCCCCACCAGAGGTCAGAGAGTGAGGATGGGGGGAGAACAACCAAGATGAAGACTGGACTGATCCTGAAGACCACCATCATTGGGGTATTGACTCCTCCCTCATTATCACTTTCTGTTTAAGGGTCCAAAGTTGGAGGATGTTATCACATTATTATCACCATGTAAAAGTCTGTGCTCCAATCACATCATCCGATATAAAATGTCCAGCTGGGAGGAAATGGGTGTAACAGAACAGAATATGTAATTTTAATATTATTATATAGGATTTATATAGAGCCAACAGCGTTGCACTTTACAACATGAGGACAGACAGTACAGTTACAATTTAATACAGGAGGAATCCTGCTCTTTGGAGGGCCTATGTGTATATATAGCAGTGGGGGGAGGGGGGAGAGCAGAACTCAGGACTATGGAATGTACAACATATTAAATAAGATAAAACAGACAGGACTTTATAGTATCAGAATGATGTAATGTACAACATAGAGTATATAGTGCAAGGCTGAGGAATAACTGATGCAATAAAAATTATACAGTATAAGGGTCAGGACTCATAATATTGGTATTCAGTAATCAGTGGAATATTAAATGTTTACTGTAGACAAGTTGCAGAGATCCCACACCGCTGCCTCCCATCTCCTGAGACTGCACTCAGTGACTTGGGTCTGAGACTATACAGACATATCCCTCCACCCGGCACAGCCAGCAGACCACAGAGCAAGGAACCCTGGGAGAGTTGTTCTGTCAGAGATCTTACTAGACCCAGACATGGGGTAGAAGACTCAAAGCACACACCCCAGGTGCCTAGGTCTAGTAACGTCTATGGTGAAAATGAACATTTTGCTGCCAGCTGATCCCCAGAACCTCCATAAATCCAGTCTAGAGACATAAATTGTGTCTGCAGCACAGAGAAGGAAGATTATCCGAGAGAAATCCAGGAATACAGGACGGGGAACACAGCTCAGGAAAGTGACCAGGGGATTACAGGCTGATATCACCCAGTCCCCGCCCTACTCT
The DNA here is from genome assembly GCF_062004578.1 of Staurois parvus. Classification (NCBI taxonomy): domain Eukaryota; kingdom Metazoa; phylum Chordata; class Amphibia; order Anura; family Ranidae; genus Staurois; species Staurois parvus. The sequence goes on along the minus strand of NW_028319296.1, from coordinate 148,835 downwards.
GGACCAATCAGTGAGCAGTATGGGTGGAGGAATGGATTTAGTGTTCATGACCCACCTGTGCTGATCTCTGTAGGAGTGTCCTCCTCTATAAATGTCCCCGTTATTCCATCCTCCTCCATAGACTGCTGATCATCCCTCACATACGCCTCTTCTTCTTCTGCTTTCACCTCAACTTTTATATCTATCAGATCTTCACCCTAAACCAAGAAAATTATAGAAAAGGTCATCTCTAAAACATAAGCTTTAATATTGTGACATCACATCTAAAAAATCAACACATCACTTTGAGGAGTCCATGTTCTTGATGTCACAGACCTTGTAATGGTGAGGGATGGTGTGACCTTCCTGTGTGGAATCCCCGGAATACAGAGGACGGGGACATCTCTCTGGTGGGCTTCTGTAGCTGGATGACTCCACCATGGTGTCCTGGTACACTTTGTGTACTTTTAGAAGCTCTGACTCCTCCATCCCCCCATCCTCATCCTCCTCCTCTTCTATCTTATCCTTAACCTCAACTTTAGGATCTCTCAGGTTTCCACTCTGAATATATAATAAAAATGACATCAATGGTAACAATGCAGATAATGTACAGATCCTAATGATACTATCAGTGATTGTTCCTCATCTACCTGATGATGGTGAGGGATGGTGTGACCTTCCTGTGTGGAATCCCGGGAATACAGAGGACGGGGACATCTCTCTGGTGGGTTCCCATGACTGGATCCATCTGTAGGAAACACACACACTGACTGAATCCATTGTTTCTATGTGTTTATCAGATGATGGGGGATCTAGGTGGATCCTCCGTACTGCTCTCTCCTTTACAATAAAGTCTCCTCTTACCCGGTGATGTGAGGGGCGGCTGATTGTCCATCATGACGTCCTTGTAGAGATCCTTGTGTCCTTCTAAATACTCCCACTCCTCCATGGAGAAATAGACAGTGACACCCTGACACCTTATAGGAACCTGACACACACAATGATACAGTCACCATCCAGACACATCCCTTGTCTGTTACTGGAGAATGTCCCAGAATTCCCGGCTCCGCTCACCTCTCCTGTCAGCAGCTCCATCATCTTCTTGGTGACTTCTAGAATCTTCTGCATGTTGTGTCTCTCAGGGTTTAGGGAGTCACATGGAGGTACTGTGATGCTCATATGATCACCTGACTTCAGAGGAGGAAATCTCTGTATAGAGGAACCAATAGGAATATCATGTTAGACTCCCAGAATCCTCCTCACCTCTCCGGTCAGGTCTGTGTTTTATTAATAGAGATAGAAGTGATGTCATGTGACCTCCCAGAATCCTCCTCACCTCTCCGGTCAGCAGGTAGATGATCTCCAGGGTGAGGTTTAGTATCTTCTCAGTCATGTGACTCCGGTCCTCCTCCATCCTCATTGGTGCCATCATGTGATCTATACAGGTCTCCTTGTAGACGGATAACTTTGGGAAATGAAAGTAAGAATGATTTGGATGGTATTGGTCACACAATAATAGGATGTGGATGTGAGGGGGGAATAGGAGGGTTGCTGGACATTGAAGAACTACTGCCCCCATGGGAACACATTTAGTTTAAACTCTTAGGTGTTTTACACATTTTTAAGGTCCCCGGGATCCTCTTAACCTACCAGATTATAAATCCCCTTTTCTCTGTTGGGTTTGTTTGGTCTCTGAACTGGTTTTGATGAGTTTTAGATCTGCAGACAAGGAATGATAAATATGATCCTTCCTATGACCTGTTTGCTCTGAGGCAGTGCTGTGAGGTCAATGTCGGGTCATCATGATGTCCAGGAAGGGGAACTTGCTGACGTTTTGCTGGAGTTGCCGGCTAATCAGGATAATTGGCAGAACTCCGGCTGCAAGCCTATGATCTCAAGCAGCCTGCTGACTGACAGGAGTGATGTCACTGTCATTCTCTGCATGGATTGGATAGCAGGAAGATGCTGCTGGTGTAGTAGAGAGCTGTGGGGGAGGAATTTGTTCTCTTCCTTCCGATGGCAACCCAGTATAGCCAAGAGGAGGACAGCAGGGAGAGGGGTTTATTCTCTTGATCTATTTTGTGTCCAGCAACATAATTCTTGACCAGTGAGATGGTGAGGTGAGGACTTCCTTCACGTGCTGGCAGGAGTCATTAAAGGAGGTCAGAAAAGTAAGTGAAGGTGGGGTTGGAGGACCATCAGAGACCAAGAGTTCCTATGAACCCTAAAGCCCCCTCTTACCTCAGAGCCTTGCAGTCTAACTACCACTGGGGCTCCCACAACCCTTCAGCCCCACTAATCTCTTACAGTTGTTTAGTCGTATTACTTTGTAAAAGGCACCCAACATCCTTCAGCTACACTTCCTCCTCAGAGGTCCCAGAGTCCTTCCCATGCAGTAAACCTCCAGAGGCTCCCAGAGTCCTTTAGTCCCACTACTTCCTCAGAGACCCCTCAGTTCCTCTACTTCCCTCAGACCCCTCAGTATTTCCCTCCCTCTGACACCAATGATGGAACATATTCTTCATGGCCGGCTGGGGAATGTTTCCTTCCTCCTGAGCAGCAATGTAAGGGGCTCTATGCTCCATACTCCTGACCCCGGCACTCCATCATTGTGTTGGCTGCATAGTGTAATGATTGCCCATTGGCTGCCTGTGTAGTGTCATCATTGCCCTTTGTAGGCCATGTATGGTCAGGATGGTCCATGTCTTGTCTATTTATTGTCAGTGCTGTTTGTTTAGAGGACCATATTACTAGAATTTATCTCCACAATGAGGAGAATGTTCCGGCCCCGGAAGTGGGGGAATGTTGTGCCCCTGAAGGGGTTCATCTGGGTTCCCACACTATATATGTGTGTATCATCATCTGCTGGAGATAAAAGACGTCACAGTGACTATGGAGGAAGAGGACGGACGTGACTATGGAGGAAGAGGACGGACGTGACTATGGAGGAAGAGGACGGACGCGACTATGGGGGAAGAGGACGGACGCGACTATGGGGGAAGAGGACGGACGCGACTATGGGGGAAGAGGACGGACGCGACTATGGAGGAAGAGGACGGACGCGACTATGGGGGAAGAGGACGGACGCGACTATGGAGGAAGAGGACGGACGTGACTATGGAGGAAGAGGACGGACCTGACAATTTAGGAAGAGGACGGACGTGACTGTGGAGGAAGAGGACGGACGTGACTGTGGAGGAAGAGGACGGACGTGACTGTGGAGGAAGCGGACGGACGTGACTGTGGAGGAAGAGGACGGACGTGGCTGTGGAGGAAGAGGACGGACGTGGCTGTGGAGGAAGAGGACGGACGTGACTGTGGGGGAAGAGGACGGACGTGACTGTGGAGGAAGAGGACGGACATGACGTGGGGGTTACTGGGTGTAAATAGGAAATAACATCTTATTACCTCCTCTACTGCCACTTCCACCAACGTCTCCTCTCTACTTCCTCCCACCTCACCTCTCACCCGGAACTTCCTGTCTGTACCTGACATCACTTCCTGTATTCCATAGAGACTTCCTGTCTGGGTAGAAGTGAGATCACCATCTTGTGGAGTTCAGAGGAACTGCAGCCTGAGAAAGGTCTCATAGTGTGATCACAGCCTTGCCATTGCTTCTAGATGATTCAGGTCAGTCCCGGGATTTCATCTCCTGTCCCATCATGTCCATGTCTCGCTGATTTCAGGACTCTGTGGGGAGCGGCAGTGAGGTGATGACGGCTGGAACACTCTCCGGGTTCCATCACCAGGCACTGCAATAAACCAGACTGTTGGGAGCCGTGATCTCCTCTCTGACAGTGAAAGTAGAACTCCGACATCAGCAGAGAGGCAGCGGAGGGTGGGATCAGGTAAGTACCACCACTGACCACCAATGCTGGGCTGGATTCACACTTTGTTCTCACTGACACCAACAATAGGACATATTTTGGTTCAGTGACACCAGAAATGGGGCTTACTTTATCCTACTGACACCATTGATGGGACTTATTTTATCTCACTAATATGAACAATAGGGTTTATTTTATCTTGTTGACACCAACATTGAGGTTTATTTGATCTCACTGACACCAAGGATGGGGTTTATTTGATCTTACTGACACCAACATTGAGGTTTATTTGATCTCACTGACACCAACATTGGGGTTTATTTGATCTCACTGACACCAACATTGGGGTTTATTTGATCTCACTGACACCAACATTGGGGTTTATTTGATCTCACTGACACCAACATTGGGGTTTATTTGATCTCACTGACACCAACATTGGAGTTTATTTGATCTCACTGACACCAAGGATGGGGTTTATTTCATCTCACTGACTCCAACAATGGGGTTTATTTCATCTCACTGACTCCAATTAGAGATGAGCGAATTATTCAAAAATTCGATTCGGCTGATTCGCCGAATTTCAGGAAGAAATTCGATTCGATGCGAATTTATTCGCTACGAAGTTAACTTATAAAAAGGGTTTCTAGGCTTCAGAGAGCCTTTAAATTAGTGCAGAACACTGTACCTTTAATTTAAATGCCCTTGGAGATGAGGAAGGAGAAGGAGAAGGAGAAGGATGAGAAGAAGGAGAAGGAGAAGGATGAGAAGAAGGAGAAGGATGAGAAGAAGGAGAAGGATGAGAAGAAGGAGAAGGAGGAGAAGAAGGAGAAGGAGGAGAAGGAGAAGGAGAAGGATGAGAAGAAGGAGAAGGAGAAGGATGAGAAGATGGAGAAGGAGAAGGATGAGAAGAAGGAGAAGGATGAGAAGGAGAAGGATGAGAAGAAGGAGAAGGATGAGAAGAAGGAGAAGGAGAAGGATGAGAAGAAGGAGAAGGATGAGAAGAAGGAGAAGGAGAGGGAGAAGGATGAGAAGAAGGAGAAGGAGAAGGATGAGAAGATGGAGAAGGAGAAGGATGAGAAGAAGGAGAAGGAGAAGGATGAGAAGAAGGAGAAGGATGAGAAGAAGGAGAAGGATGAGAAGAAGGAGAAGGATGAGAAGAAGGAGAAGGAGAAGGATGAGAAGAAGGAGAAGGATGAGAAGAAGGAGAAGGATGAGAAGAAGGATGAGAAGAAGGAGAAGGATGAGAAGAAGGAGAAGGATGAGAAGAAGGAGAAGGATGAGAAGAAGGATGAGAAGAAGGAGAAGGATGAGAAGAAGGAGAAGGATGAGAAGAAGGAGAAGGATGAGAAGAAGGAGAAGGATGAGAAGGAGAAGGATGAGAAGAAGGAGAAGGAGAAGGATGAGAAGAAGGAGAAGGAGAAGGATGAGAAGATGGAGAAGGAGAAGGATGAGAAGAAGGAGAAGGATGAGAAGAAGGAGAAGGATGAGAAGAAGGAGAAGGATGAGAAGAAGGAGAAGGAGAAGGATGAGAAGAAGGAGAAGGATGAGAAGAAGGAGAAGGATGAGAAGAAGGAGAAGGATGAGAAGAAGGAGAAGGAGAAGGATGAGAAGAAGGAGAAGGATGAGAAGAAGGAGAAGGATGAGAAGAAGGAGAAGGATGAGAAGAAGGAGAAGGATGAGAAGAAGGATGAGAAGAAGGAGAAGGATGAGAAGAAGGATGAGAAGAAGGAGAAGGATGAGAAGAAGGAGAAGGAGAAGGATGAGAAGAAGGAGAAGGATGAGAAGAAGGAGAAGGAGAAGGATGAGAAGATGGAGAAGGAGAAGGATGAGAAGAAGGAGAAGGATGAGAAGAAGGAGAAGGATGAGAAGAAGGAGAAGGATGAGAAGAAGGATGAGAAGAAGGAGAAGGATGAGAAGAAGGAGAAGGAGAAGGATGAGAAGAAGGAGAAGGATGAGAAGAAGGAGAAGGATGAGAAGAAGGAGAAGGATGAGAAGAAGGAGAAGGAGAAGGATGAGAAGATGGAGAAGGATGAGGAGAAGGAGAAGGATGAGAAGAAGGAGAAGGATGAGAAGAAGGAGAAGGAGAAGGATGAGAAGAAGGAGAAGGAGAAGGATGAGAAGAAGGAGAAGAAGGAGAAGGATGAGAAGAAGGAGAAGGATGAGAAGAAGGAGAAGGATGAGAAGATGGAGGAGAAGAAGGAGAAGGATGAGAAGAAGGAGAAGGATGAGAAGAAGGAGAAGGATGAGAAGAAGGAGAAGGATGAGAAGAAGGATGAGAAGAAGGATAAGGAGAAGGATGAGAAGAAGGATGAGAAGGAGAAGGATGAGAAGAAGAAGGATGAGAAGAAGGAGAAGGATAAGAAGAAGAAGAAGGATGAGAAGAAGGAGAAGGATGAGAAGAAGGAGAAGGATGAGAAGAAGAAGAAGGATGAGAAGAAGAAGAAGGATGAGAAGAAGAAGAAGGATGAGAAGAAGGAGAATTCCAAGCCGGCAATAAGTGTATCTGCAGAGCTCCGCTATTTCTTAGGCTATTTCTGACAGTTCTGTGACATTCACTCCATACAGCGGTTGAAACATTGTATCTATTTGTTTCCATAAATGGATCCATTTATGGAAACAAATAGATACAATGTTTCAACCGCTGTATGGAGTGAATGTCACAGAACTGTCAGAAATAGCGGAGCTCTGCAGATACACTTTTTGCCGGCTTGGAATTATTCTTATTTTCATCCTACTTCTTCTTCTTCTTCTTCTTCTTCATCATCCTCATCCTCTTCTTCTTCTGAGGATGAGGATGAAGAAGAAGAAGAAGAAGTAGGATGAAAATAAGATTAATTCCAAGCCGGCAAAAAGTGTATCTGCAGAGCTCCTCTAAGTGTATCTGCAGAATAGAGGAGCTCTGCAGATACACTTTTTGCCGGCTTGGAATTATTCTTATTTTCATCCTACTTCTTCTTCTTCTTCTTCTTCATCCTCAGAAGAAGAGGATGAGGATGAAGAGGAAGAAGAAGAAGAAGAAGTAGGATGAAAATAAGAATAATTCCAAGCCGGCAAAAAGTGTATCTGCAGAGCTCCTCTATTCTGCAGATACACTTAGAGGAGCTCTGCAGATACACTTTTTGCCGGCTTGGAATTATTCTTATTTTCATCCTACTTCTTCTTCTTCTTCATCCTCATCCTCTTCTTCTTCTTCTGAGGATGAGGATGAGGATGAAGAAGAAGAAGAAGTAGGATGAAAATAAGAATTCCAAACCGGCAAAAAGTGTATGTGCAGAGTTCCTCTATTTCTGACAGTTCTCTGACAGCTCCTTCACATGTACAGCGGTTGAAACATCTGTTTCCGAATAAAAACATCTGTATCCTAAATGGAAACAAATAGATACAATGTTTCAACCGCTGTACATGTGTTCCTTCTGTCAGAGAACTGTCAGAAATAGCGGAGCTCTCTGCAGGGACACTTTTGCCGGCTGATCGGGAAAAATCCGATTCGCGCACCCGAAGTAGGCAAATATTCGGATTCGACGCGAATCGAATTTTTCCTGAAATTCGTATCGAATTCCGGTTCGCCTGGTTCGATTCGCTCATCTCTAACTCCAATGATGGGACTTATTCTATCTTACTGACACCAAGGATGGGACTTATTCTATCTTACTGACACCATCAATAGGACTTATTTTATCTCACTGACATCAATGGTACTTATTTTAACTCACTGACACCATTGATGGAGTTTATTTTATCTCACTGGCACCACAGAATTGGCTTATGTTATCTGAATGACACCACAAATTTGGCATATTTTTTCTCTCTGACACTAACAATGGGGTTTAATTTATGTCACTGACACCAATAATGGATGCCAAGGAAATCATGCCCATGGTGACTTGCTAGCTGGAGTGAATGGTCTGCCACATTGACACTCTAGAAGCCACCACAGAGCGTAGTGATCTCCTCCTCCATCACACAGCCTGGATCCTCCAACTTGTATAACTAACTACCCCCAGGCTGGATCCCCGGGATCTGCCCAGGATTGCACTGAGATCCCGATCCTGCCAGTGTGGAGCCGAGGGAGGGGAGCCCAGCATCCTGACTGCGGATTCCATAACTATAGGGGGCGGAGCCAAACACTGGGAGTGCCTGTGGACTGTTATCATCTGAATCTGAGTGTGCTGGGATTGTGGAGGATGGGAGAGGATCAGGAAAGGATGGAGGAAGATCAGGGAAGGTTTGGGAGGTTAGGGGGAGGATGGGTGAGGATCAGAGAAGGGTTGGGGGGAGGATCGAGAAGGATGGGGGGATTGGGGGGAGGATCAGGAAGGATGGGGAAGGATTGGGAGGCTGGGGGAAGATTGGGGAAGGATTGGGAGGTTGGGGGAGGATCAGGGAAAGATTGGGAGGTTGGGGGAAGGATTGGGAGGTTGGGGGGAGGATCAGGGAAGGATGGGGAAGATCGGGAGCTTGGGGGGAGGATTAGAAGGATGGTTGGGGGGAGGTTCAGGGAAGGATTGTGAGGTTGGGGGAGGATCAGGGAAGGATTGGGAGGTTGGGGGAAAGATTGGGAGGTTGGGGGAAGGATTGGGAGGTTGGGGGAAGGATTGGGAGGTTAGGGGGAGGATGAGGGAGGATCAGGGAAGGGTTGGGGGAGGATAGGGAAGGATTGGAAGGAGGATAGGGGGAGGATTGGGAGGTTGGGTGAAGAATTGGGAGGTTGGGGGGAGGATTGGGAGGTTGGGGGGAGGATTGGGAAGGATCGGGAGGAGGATAGGGGGAGGATTGGGAGGTTGGGGGAAGGAATGGAAGGTATGGGGGAGGATCGGGGAAGGATTGGGAGGTTGGGGGGAGGATCAGGAAGGATGGGGGAGGATGAGTGGAGGATTGGAAGGAGGATCAGGAAGGATGGGGAGGATTGGGAGGAGGATGGGGGTGGATCGGGGAAGGATTGGAAGGTTGGGGGGAGGATTGGGGAAGGATCGGGGGAAGGATTTGGAGGTTGGGGGAAGGATTGGGGGAAGGATGGGGGAGGATTGGGGAAGGATTTGGAGGTTGGGGGAAGGATTGGGAGGAGGATGGGGAGGATCGGGGAAGGATTTGGAGGTTGGGGGAAGGATTGGGAGGAGGATGAGGGAGGATCGGGGAAGGATTTGGAGGTTGGGGGAAGGATTGGGAGGAGGATGGGGGAGGATCGGGGAAGGATTGGGAGGTTGGGGGAAGGATCAGGAAGGATGGGGGAGGTTGGGGGGAGGATCAGGAAGGATGGGGGAGGATTGGGAGGAGGATGGGGGTGGATCGGAGAAGGATTGGAAGGTTGGGGGGAGGATGGGGGAGGATCGAGGGAAGGATTTGGAGGTTGGGGGAAGGATTGGGAGGAGGATGGGGGAGGATCGGGGAAGGAATTAGAGGTTGGGGGAAGGATTGGGAGGAGGATGGGGGAGGATTGGGAGGTTGGGGGGAGGATCGGGAAGGATGGGGGAGGATGAGTGGAGGATTGGGAGGTTGGGGGGAGGATCAGGAAGGATGGGGGAGCATTGGGAGGAGGATGGGGGTGGATCAGGGAAGGATTGGAAGGTTGGGGGGAGGATGGGGGAGGATCGAGGGAAGGATTTGGAGGTTGGGGGAAGGATTGGGAGGAGGATGGGGGAGGATCGGGGAAGGATTTTAAGGTTGGGGGGAGGACCGGGATGGATGGGGGTGGATCGGGGAAGGATTGGGAGGTTGATCAGAAAAGGATGGGGGGAGGATCAAGGAGTATCATGGGGAGGCTGGGGGGAGCCGGCGTTATTCTCCTGCACGTTGTGCTCCCATTGTGCTCAAGCTTTGTCCCCAGTGCAGCCACTTTTCTCTCCCTTCTGTGAGGATCTCGGCATTTCTATTCTATAAATCTGATTGGTAGAACACCTGGGGAGCTTCTCCTTCATCTTCACATGCTGGAGCCGGCAGTGCTGCTGGTAAAGGTGGAGCGGGCTGCACTCAGGAGGAGCCGGAACCTCAACCTATCCCACCTGTGCTGGGAACATCAAAAGTGGCATTGGCTTGTTCCAGTGTACAGAGAGGCACGTGTATCCGGAAAGTGCGTTCCCTAAAGAGTGGGGGAGGGCAGGTGTTGGGTGAAGATTCACCACATTTGGACGTGGAAATTTTCCGACTATCTACTTTTGGACTTTTTGTACACCATTGGACTATAAGAGGAATCTGTGAGTGCATTCACTCTGTACTCTGCGCACCAATCATATGTATATGGATGTCTTTACACTGTCTGCACTTTGTGATTGATAAGGACATGCAGAGCTCTTCATTATCTGTTTATGAGGGGTGTTGTATATTATAGCAGCTGACAGATTCATTTTGTTCAATTCTGTAGAGGATTTTAGTTCATAGAGAAGAAATATTTTTTGTTATTTAGTTCAGCTCTTTGGATGTACATAGGACACCCAGTGAGTGAAGGGTAAATCACAAGCTGATCGCGGCAGTAGGAGTGCATGTTTTCTCCAGCCAGCTCCCAGCCACACAGTAAAAGTGATCCAGGGTGGCTGTATAGCTGCCTGATCCCATTTATACTGCAGGCGACACAGTACCTCCTTACCGCCACACCCCCCTTACATGGTTCCTGGGCTCTCCCACTCATCCTGGGATCCTGAGACCACATCTAGCGACTTCAGTAGACAAAGATGGAGGAGACTGGTGAACGTCCATTCCCCGATCTCCTCTGCACTGAATAAAGCCAGCAGTCCTCAGCTTTGAGTGTTTCTCATTTCTGAGCCGTCATTCCCTGGATGATCCAGCCAAGGAAGCATCTAACCGAGCGCCATCTGTGCATTGAAGGGTTGAGGAGACATTGCAGGTCTAATAGATTCCCAATGTATCATACAGAGGACCTGTCACCTGACCAATGATATCACGGGGAAGGGGGGGTTAACTCCTTCTGAGCAATACAGCTAAAAAAAGAAAAAAAATGTAAAATAAAAATGCTACTTTTTGTGTTTTTAAATATATTCATTAACCCGTTGTCCTACATGCACCTGGAATCGCACACACAGGGTGTATATGTAAACTGTGATTGCACCATGTATGTGGGAGATCGCCGTGAATGTCGCAGTGAGAGGAATAATTCCACCACCACAGATCACAGTTGGCTCTAAACCAATGAGCTCTTAAAACGTCTCCTACAGAGATTTTTAGGTGGTGTAGTTTTACCATTTCACATATTTGGTATCTATTTGCTTGACACAACCTCATCTTTTATATTTCACCCCAAAATGGTGTAGGTGTGTGTGTATGCATGTGTGTATATATGTGTATGTATTTATATATATATGTGTATGTATGTATGTGTATGTATGTGTGTGTATGGATATGTGTGTATGTATGTGTGTGTGTTTGCACCAAAATCCATTTTATCCTATAGTTTGACTTTTGGTATAGTGTAATAACACCTGAACCTAGTGTACTCTGGGTCAGGAGTACATAAGACACAGAGTGTAGAGGACAAAAGTACATAAATTACAGAGTGCCCCGCAAACATAAATCCCCCCTCCTCCAAATCCCCTCCCCCCAACCTCCATGACAAATCCCCTCCCTGAATTGTATTCACCAGACCTTGGCATGGCATTGCTGGAGAGTCCCCACAGTCCACCATCTGCTGGAGAGTCCCCACAGTCCACCATCTGCTTATGAGTCCCTTCAGTCCACCATCTGCTTATGAGTCCCCACAGTCCACCATCTGCTGGAGAGTCCCCACAGTCCACCATCTACTTATGAGTCCCTTCAGTCCACCATCTGCTTATGAGTCTCCACAGTCCACCATCTGCTGGAGAGTCCCCACAGTCCACCATCTGCTTATGAGTCCCCTCAGTCCACCATCTGCTGGTGAGTCTCCACAGTCCACCATCTGCTGGTGAGTCCCCACAGTCCAGCATCTGCTGGAGAGTCCCCACAGTCCACCATTTGATTGAGAGTCCCCACAGTCCACCATCTGCTTATGAGTCCCCACAGTCCACCATCTGCTTATGTGTCCCCACAGTCCACCATCTGCTTATGAGTCCCCACAGTCCACCATCTGCTTATGTGTCCCCACAGTCCACCATCTGCTGATGAGTCTCCACAGTCCACCATCTGCTGGTGAGTCCCCACAGTCCACCATCTGCTGGTGAGTCCCCACAGTCCACCATCTGCTGGTGAGTCCCCACAGTCCACCATCTGCTGGTGAGTCCCCACAGTCCACCATCTGCTTATGTGTCCCCACAGTCCACCATCTGCTTGTGTGTCCCCACAGTCCACCATCTGCTGGTGAGTCTCCACAGTCCACCATCTGCTGGTGAGTCCCCACAGTCCACCATCTGCTGGTGAGTCCCCACAGTCCACCATCTGCTGGTGAGTCCCCACAGTCCACAATCTGCTGGTGAGTTCCCTCCTCCCATCTCCAGTGGTAGCTGATAGTGGTTTTTCTAATTTGTGAGAATTTCTAAATTTTTTTAAAATGTATTTCTTGGCTCGCAATGAACTTCATTATCTCCTCCAGACTGAGCCCGCCTCGGGCACTGTAGGCAGTCAATGAGGTTGCTCCTCCTCCGGTGATGTCACGGCTGTCGGCTTTGGATCCCTTGGACCACCAGTGCAGCCGAGCGGTCTGCGGACCACAATGCCTACAGCGCCCGAGGTGGGCTCAGTCTGGAGGAGCTAATGAGGTTTCTTGCGAGCCATCATTCATCTCGTTAGTGGATCCTTTCTACAGAAAGGCTTTGTCTCGAATGGCTCAGCTATCTGCTCCTCAGCCCCCATGGACTTGTATCCAGACTTTGATTCAGGAACCAAGGACTCCATTGTGTTGTTGGAACAAATCTTCCTCATACTACACTTAGATCAGCGCTGCTGTGTCTCCACTTGTATTAGTATGAAGCTGTGCCTGACCAAGGAAGATAAAGGGGCTATTTATAGAAAATGACATTATGACCACTAGATGGAGACAATGTTCACAGGAAATAAAATACGGACAAAACTCGTCACAGCTGGGAGAAAGCCGCTCACATTCGTTCCAATAAATTTTTGTGAAATCTCCCACCACAAAATGTACTCAGCCAATGAAAGGTGATGACTCCATTTTTATTCTTCTCCTGCTATCAATGGCCAACCCGTTCCCACACTTCATCCGTGTCTTTGGTGTCCTCTGATCTCCTTATGAACTGTTTCTTCCATGATGAAGATCAGCCATGGAGTATATTTGAGGTGTATATCAGGGTGTGCTTCTTCCCCACATGAGAGCTGAGATGTCCAGCAACATTCATCTAGAGGACATTTCCCGCACTCAAGGCACTAATACACCTCCAGGGTTGTGTGGGATCCCTGATGTACAGGAAGACAGGACTTCAGTGAGGAACATTTCTCGCACTCAGGACAGGAAAGTGGCTTCTCCCCACGTGAGAGCATTGATATTTGTAAAGACTGGAAGTCCTTTTAAACGTTTCTCCTCGTGTGAAGTCTCTGAGGTGTGTAAACACTGGTCTTGTCTTAGAAACATTTTCCGCACTCAGGACAGGAATAGTTTTTATTTGTGAGACCTTTGATGTTTGACAAGTACTGTTTTTCTTACAAAACATTTCCCGCACTTGGAACAGGAATACGGCCTTTCCCCCGTGTGATACATCTGATGTGTGACAAGTTCTGATTTCCGTACAAAACCTTTCCCACACCTAGAACAGGAATACAGCTTTTCGCCTGTGTGCAGTCTCTGATGATTTTTAAGGCTAGAATTATCTATAAAACATTTCCCGCACTCAGAACAGAAAAATGGCTTCTCCCCTGTGTGCGATCTTTGATGTATATAAACATAGGACTTCTGTGAAAAACATTTCCCACACTCAGGACAGGAATACGGTTTTTCCCCTGTGTGAGAACCCTGATGTGTGTAAAGATGGGACTTCTGTGAAAAACATTTCCCGCACTCAGGACAGGAATATGGTTTCTCTCCTGTGTGAATTCTGTTATGCACCTTAAGATAATATTTAAAACGGAAACATTTCCCGCACTCAGTACAGGAATACGGCTTCTCCCCCGTATGAGATCTTTTATGCACATTAAGTTTGGATTTAGAACAGAAACCCTTCCCGCACTCAGTACAGGAGAAGCTCTTCCCTGTTGGAAGGCCGGCCCGGTCCCGCACAGTCTGAGGTTCCTCAGGATACGAGGAATCCGATGGTCCATCTACACTGGGTGGTGCCGGATGGACATTGGAGGGAGCCGGGTTTTCTCCTGGACTATACTGTGTGATGTCCTCATCTTCTACTTTCCAGTCTGGAGACAAAGTGAGACAATCCTCGGAGGTTTTCCTCATCTCCCGGCCATGGACTAAAATACAAAGACAAAGAGGATTACTAGACAGGAGCTGATTGGTTCCCCCAAACCAAGACTCCGCCCACATCAGCCAGCTTGGTCTCTGAGGAGCTTACAATTCCACCCTCAAGGGAACTAGGAAATGGCTCCTCTGATCTCCTACCAGGTCATTTCTTTATTCATGGACCTTAGTCAGAGAGTGAGGAAACAACCAGAACTGTCTTTTATAGGAGGGACAGTGATGAGGGGATTATAGGACGAGGGTCCCCACCCCCTCTATCACTCATCGCCATCTTCCCAACACAAGAAGTACTGCACTTCCTTATTTACTCCATGATTTAGTCATGAAGAACAGCGGGGCTGAGCCCCACCAGAGGTCAGAGAGTGAGGATGGGGGGAGAACAACCAAGATGAAGACTGGACTGATCCTGAAGACCACCATCATTGGGGTATTGACTCCTCCCTCATTATCACTTTCTGTTTAAGAGTCTAAAGTTGGAGGATGTTATCACATTATTATCAACATGTAAAAGTCTGTGCTCCAATCACATCATCCGATATAAAATGTCCAGCTGGTAGGAAATGGGTGTAACAAAAGAGAATCCATATTATGTGTATATATAGCAGTGGGGGGAGGGCTGAGAGCAGAAGTCAGGAGTATGTAATGTACAACAGAGTATATAGTGCAGGGGTCAGGAGTATGTAATGTACAACATATTGTATAAGATACAGCAGGTCAGACTATATAGTATCAGAATTATGTATTATACAACAGAGTATATAGTGCAGGGGTCAGGAGTATGTAAAGTACAACATAGTGTATATAGTGCAGGGGTCAGGAGTATGTAATGTACAACATAGAGTATATAGTGCAGGGGTCAGGAGTATGTAATGTACAACATAGAGTATATAGTGCAGGGGTCAGGAGTATGTAATGTACAACATAGAGTATATAGTGCAGGGGTCAGGAGTATGTAATGCACAACAGAGTATATAGTGCAGGGGTCAGGAGTATGTAATGTACAACATAGAGTATATAGTGCAGGGGTCAGGAGTATGTAATGCACAACAGAGTATATAGTGCAGGGGTCAGGAGTATGTAAAGTACAACATAGAGTATATAGTGCAGGGGTCAGGACTATGTAATGTACAATATAAATTATATAATATAAGGGTCATAATATTGGTATTCAGTAATCAGTAGAAGCTAAATGTTTCCTGTAGACAAGTTGCAGAGATCCCACACCGTTGCCTCCCATCTCCTGAGACTGCACTCAGTGACTTGGGTCTGAGACTATACAGACATATCCCTCCACCCGGCATAGCCAGCAGACAACAGAGCAAGTAACCTTCGAGACATTGTTCTGTCAGAGATTTTGCTAGATTCAGGATATGGGGTAGAAGGCTCAAAGCACAGGCCCCAGGTGCTGTCATGGTCAGAGGTCAGGCTTAGGGACCAGTAGTTATAGCAGCAGACCAAACAATATGATAGGTATACAGCAAGTCACCCTGGCAGATGATGAAGGCTCACCTGAGGTGCGGGGTCCAAGCACTAACCAGTCTTCACCAGAGCTCCTGATGGTGGAGATCGGTTTTACTGTTAGTTTCAGGTTGCATTTTCCAGGATCGGCCCACCAGGAGGCGAGCAAGCCAGGACCCAGTAACAGATATGGCAGGTAGGGTTCAAGCTGAAGCGTAGTCAGTAAACAAGCCAAGGGTCAGTAACAAGTGGTTGCAGATTGGGATGAGGCAGAATCATAGGAACAAGCCAATGGGCAGTAGTGAAGGTACAGAGAGTAGCAGGAGGGACAAGAGTGAGATACTGGCTGGAGAAGGCACAATAATCTGGCAAACAGGAAATGCAGAGACATGGCTTATATCAGGAAGTTCATGGGAGGAGCAAGGGGTTCAAGGTTCAGTAGACAACAAGGCACAAGTCAGGATTGTCCAATGGATTAGGCAAAATGCTGTCCAACATCTCCGGTAGCTGAGTGAGAAGAGCTACTGCCAGACACAGTAGAGTTCCTGGATTCAAGTCCATGCCCTGATAGTACTCACCTCCTCCCAGGATGTCCCCTGGATATCTTAGGGCCAGGTCTGTGAGGAAACCTCTGGTGGAATTCTCATGTTAATCTAGAGGCATGAACATTCTCCTCAGACTCCCAAGAATTTTCTTTTGGTCCATATCCTTCCCATTGAACCAGATATTGTAATCTGTTCCTAAAGATCCTGGAATCAAGGATTTTCTCCAAATTCTCCTTCACCCTACACCTCAATGGATGGAAGAGGTGGAAGAATTCTTCCAGGGAAAGGATTTTCATGAAACGGTTTGAGTAGCAATATGTGAAAAACTGTCAGGAAGTTTTAAATGAAAGGTGACCGGGTTGATTTGAGCAGAAATCTGAAACTGAGCCACAAACCTTTGACCCAACTTAGCAGATGGAACATGAACCTTCAAATTTTTAATTGATAACCAAACTTTGTCACCCACATGAAAGGTAGGAAGTGATCTGCGATGTCTTTTGTAACATTCCTGAGCTTCCCTCAAAGTCTCAATCAATTTCTCCTGAATCTCCTGCAATGTAGTTAGTCTGTTGGTAACAGCAGGAATTGGAGTTGAGATAGGGAGATCAGAAATAAAAACTGGATGATAGCAGTGTTTAGGTAAAAGGGACTTTGTGAAGTGGAACTACATCTAGAATTGTTATATGCAAACTCTGCAGTGGGAAGACAGTCCACCCAGTCATCCTGAAGATAAGTGACAAAACATCGAAGATACTGCTCCAGGGCTTGATTGGTTCTCTCAGTCTGACCATTAGACTAGGGATGAAAAACAGAGGACAGATTCATTGTAACACCTAATGCTGAGCAAAAGCTTTTCCAAAATTTTGAAGTGAACTGCACTCCTCTGTCAGACACCACATCATCAGGGATTCCATGCAGTTTAAAGACTTCTCGAACCATCAGTTCCACAGTTTCTTCAGCAGTGGGGCATCCCCTTCACTGCCATCTTTGTGAACGGTCAACAACTACCAAAATAGTGGTCATCCCTTTTGAGGGAGGTAAATCAACCGTAGAAATTGACCCCCATGGTCTTGATGGAAAAGAGAGTGGCTGAAGCAACCCCAAAGGAGAAGCTCCGGGAGTCATACTGCATGCACATGTCAGGCACGAGGCCCTATAGCGTTTGATATCTTTCTTGGAACCAGGTCATCAAAAGGAACGTGATAAATGTTCTTCAGTCTTAGAAACCCCAAAATGCCCAGCAGTTTTGGAATCATAAACCAACCTGAGGGCTTCAATCTGAGCAGATTCAGGTACAAAGAGATGATGCTCTTGAATCCAAAAGCCACTCTTATAAGCCATGTTAATGTCTTTAGGTGGATAATTGAGAAGTTGGTCATTCTCATACCACTCTTTGAGAAGATTCAAGAATGCCTTAGAACTTGTGGCCCCTAGTCAGTTGTTTTCCTGGAGAGGCCCAGACAACATCCGTGATAAGGCATCAACCCCACCATCTCTTGACACACGTCGATACGAGAAAATAAAATTAAACCTGGAAAAAACCAGCAACCAAAGTGCTTGTCTAGAAGACAATTTCTTGGCAGAATGGATGAATTCTAGATTTTTATGATCAGTGAGAACAGTCACAAGATGCTTTCCCCCTTCCAACAGATTCCTCCATTTGGAAAAAAAACTTCCTTATGCTTACCCCCTTCCAGCAACTCCGTATTCCCAATGTCAAAATTCATTTCTGCTGATGAGATCAAGCGAAAAAATATGCACAGGGAAAAGATGGCTCCCACGGCAGAGTCTGAGGCATCCACTCCCACAATAAAAGATAGTTCAGGATCAGGATGTACCAATATTGGTGCAGAAGTGAAAAGAGTCTTTAGCTTACTAAAAGCACTCTGTCAGAGATCCGGGTGTGACCAGAAATGTGTGGACTGACACAGGGAAGTAGCAGGCTTCAGGAACACAGGCGTAGTCAGGGCTGGAGAGGTGGAATGGTCAGGCAGGCCGTAAGGTACTGTCAGGCACCGCTCGGCGGGATCTCTAGTGACCCACAGAACAGGATTCCCCAGGGCGCGGAGTCTAAGCCCCAGTCTGCCTTTTCACCAGAGCCCCTGATGGTGGGGATGGACTTGGCGCAGGACTGAGACCAGGTCACGGCCCTTGAGTGCACACAACTGTGGTAGAGGGGTCCGCCGAGGGTATGTACCGGGGGAAAGCCTGATGTGAAGGGGCTGGCAGGTTTGCACAGTAGTGACTGGATCCGTGCGGGATGGATGGATCATCTGGGTAGCGTCAGGCGTAGTCAGGCAGGCCAGGTCAGCAACGTGCGGGCACTGAGGTACCGGAGGAGCAGGCAGAGAATAGTCAGGGTCACAAGCCGGGTTCAGTAACTCACGGGCAGCGCGGTACAGAGGATTAGGCAGGAGGATGGTCAGGCAAGCCAGGGGTTCAACAGGAAACGGTCAGCAGAGGTCAGGATCAAAGCATGGTCAGCAACTAGGCATATAGGCAGGAACACAGGATACCAGGTACAGGGGCTCATGGGAAACATACACCAAGGCCCTGACTGCAGGTCTGGCCATTCCTTAAATACACCTCCTGCAATCAGCCCCAGGTGTTGGCTGATTGCAGGAGTGAGCTTCTGGCTGCTGAGAGCACCCGCTGGTCAGCCCTGGTACTGCAGCCCACACGGCAGGTGAGTCCCACCACCAGTGCGGAGTCCATTCCTGACACAGTCTGTGCCTCGTGACCATACAAAGGCACTCCTTTCTTTGTCAGCTGTGTAATTGGAGCTATTACCTTGGAGAAGTTTCTTATGAATTTCCTATAAGTTGGCAAATCCAACAAATTGTTGTATTTCCTTCACGTTTCCAGGTGCAGGCCAATCCACCACTGCCTTGATCTTCTTGGCATCCATGCTCACTCCTTCTGAATTAATAATATATCCCAAGAACTGGATCTGGGTTTGTTCAAACTCACATTTCTCCAATTTGATGTAAAGTCAGTTCATCCTTAATCTTTCGAAAACAGTGCAGACACGCTTGCGATGTTTCTTCAGGTTATCCGAAAAGATGAGAATATCATCCAGATATTGGACAAACTGGTCCAACAGATCTCCAAAAACATCATTGATGAAGAGCTGAAAATTTGCAGGAGCATGTAAGGGCCAAAAGGCATAACTAGGGACTCAAAGTGCCCATATCTGGTTCTAAAGGCAGTTTTCCATTTGACTCCTTAACAAATGCATACAAGGTTACTGTATATGCACCCGTAAGTCAAGTTTTGTAAAGATTTTGGCAGAATGGAGTCTTTCCAACATTTCAGCGATTAATAGGAATCGATGCATGAACGAAAAGTGGAGTCCTTTTTCTCAACAAAGAACAGGGCTGACCCTGCAAGAGATGTTGAGGGTTTGATAAAGTCCTTCTCTAAATTCTCATCAAGCCACTCCTTGAGGGCCTTTAACTCAGGTTCTGATAGATTGAAAAGGCGGCCAAACGGTATTTCTGCCCCTGAAAGCAGTTCAATGGGACAATCGTATGGGCGTTGAGGAGGTGATCGTCATTCTTTTTATCACAGATATCTCAGAACTCATAGTATTGTGGAGGCAGGTTGTTATATCACTGGGTAGTTACAACTTGTGATTCCCTGATTGGTAAAGAACTTGTACAACATGGTTCTTTACAATGTTCCTCACAATGGGGGGGCATAAAATTTATTGTCCGTTCTCCCCAGTTGATGGAGGGGTTATGGGTAGAAAACCAAGGAATGTCCAAGATGACAGGAAATTTAGGTGATGTAATCAGCTGAAAGCTAATGGTCTCATAATGGTCAGCCTCAAACTGGAGTACCAGAGGAACCGTTTCATGGGTAACCATTCCTGATGATAAAGGTGAACCATCAACCGTCTCCATATCGATGGGGCAGATTTGTTTCTTGTGAGAATATTATTGTGGGCAAACTTCTATGTCCATAACGTTCCCCCATTCCTAGAGTCCAGCATAGCAGAACATGGGATTTCACATTCATGGCCCTCATGGGATTTCACATTCATGGCCCTCATGGGATTTCACATTCATGGCCCTCATGGGATTTCACATTCATGGCCCTCAGTGATAAGTTTAATAGGGACAACAAAATGAGACTATAAAACCCATTTTGTTTTTTTTTTTCATGGATCAATGGAGAGATAGACCGGGTAATGGAAATTATTTGTTCAGGCACTATACTGTCACAGAAATTGTTCTTTTAACTTTGCTAGGACAATTATAGACATAAGACAATATAGACACAAGTTCTCCAAACATTTTCTCTTGAGTAGAAATGGATTACTTAATAGCATCTACCTGCATAGGTTCGGGTATGTTAGAATCTGGAGAAACTTTTAGATCCTTCAGTCACAAAAGTCTCAAAGGTATTCAGAGTTACATAGTTAAGTCTGGTTGAAAAAAAAGAC
The DNA here is from genome assembly GCF_062004578.1 of Staurois parvus. NCBI lineage: Eukaryota > Metazoa > Chordata > Amphibia > Anura > Ranidae > Staurois > Staurois parvus. The sequence goes on along the minus strand of NW_028319296.1, from coordinate 128,231 downwards.
AAAAGTCCATCCAGTTCAACCAAAAAAAAAAAGAAATTATAATCCTATACCCACAGTTGATCCAGAGGAAAGCAAAAAACCCAGCAAAGCATGATCCAATTTGCTCCTGCAGGGAAACATTTTCCTTCCTGATCCCTTGAGAGGCAATCAGATATTCCCTGGATCACCTTTACCTATAAATGTTATATCCAGTTATATTCTGTGTATCCAAGAAAGAATCCAGGACTTTCCTACAGCAATCCACTGAGCTGGGCAGAACCAACTCTTGAGGGAGACTATTCCACATTCTCACAGCTCTTACTGTGTAGAAACCTTTCCGTGTTTGGAGATTAAATTTCTTTTCCTCCAGATGTAAAGAGCGCCCCCTTGTCCTCTGTGATGACCTCAGGGTGAATAACTACACCGAGTTCACTATATGAACCACTGATGTATTTATACATGGAGATCATATCCCCCTTATGTATTATACATGGAGATCATATCCCCCCCTTATGTATTATACATGGTGATCATATCCCCCTTATGTATTATACATGGAGATCATATCCCCCCTTATGTATTATACATGGAGATCATATCCCCCCTTATGTATTATACATGGAGATCATATCCCTCCCTTATGTATTATACATGGAGATCATATCCCCCCCTTATGTATTATACATGGTGATCATATCCCCCCTTATGTATTATACATGGAGATCATATCCCCCCTTATGTATTATACATGGAGATCATAAGCCCCCCCCCCCCTTATGTATTATACATGGAGATCATATCCCCCCTTATGTATTATACATGGAGATCATATCCCCCCTTATGTATTATACATGGAGATCATATCCCCCCCTTATGTATTATACATGGAGATCATATCCCCCCCTTATGTATTATACATGGAGATCATATCCCCCTTATGTATTATACATGGAGATCATATCCCCCCTTATGTATTATACACGGAGATCATATCCCCCCTTATGTATTATACATGGAGATCATATCCCCCCCTTATGTATTATACATGGAGATCATATCCCCCCCTTATGTATTATACATGGAGATCATATCCCCCTTATGTATTATACATGGAGATCATATCCCCCCCTTATGTATTATACATGGAGATCATATCCCTCCCTTATGTATTATACATGGAGATCATATCCCCCCCTTATGTATTATACATGGAGATCATATCCCCCTTATGTATTATACATGGAGATCATATCCCCCTTTATGTATTATACATGGAGATCATATCCCCCCTTATGTATTATACATGGAGATCATATCCCCCTTATGTATTATACATGGAGACCATATCCCCCCTTATGTATTATACATGGAGATCATATCCCCCCTTATGTATTATACATGGAGATCATATCCCCCCTTATGTATTATACATGGTGATCATATCCCCCCTTATGTATTCTACATGGAGATCATATCCCCCCCTTATGTATTATACATGGTGATCATATCCCCCCTTATGTATTATACATGGAGATCATAAGCCCCCCCCCTTATGTATTATACATGGTGATCATATCCCCCCTTATGTATTATACATGGAGATCATATCCCCCCTTATGTATTATACATGGAGATCATATCCCCCCTTATGTATTATACATGGAGATCATATCCCCCCCTTATATATTATACATGGAGATCATATCCCCCTTATGTATTATACATGGAGATCATATCCCCCCCTTATGTATTATACATGGAGATCATATCCCCCTTATGTATTATACATGGAGACCATATCCCCCCTTATGTATTATACATGGAGATCATATCCCCCCCTTATGTATTATACATGGAGATCATATCCCCCTTATGTATTATACATGGAGATCATATCCCCCCTTATGTATTATACATGGTGATCATATCCCCCCCTTATGTATTATACATGGAGATCATATCCCCCTTATGTATTATACATGGAGATCATATCCCCCTTATGTATTATACATGGAGATCATATCCCCCCTTATGTATTATACATGGAGATCATATCCCCCTTAATCTCCTCTTCTCAGTAGAGAATACATTCAGGTCCTCTAATCTTTCCTCATAGCTGATCTCCTCCATGCCTCGTATCAGTTTAGTTGCCCTTCTCTGTACTTTCTCCAGTTCCCCAATGTTCTTTTTGTGAATTGGAGCCCAAAACTGAACTGCATATTACAGATGAGGTGTTACTAATGATTTGTACCGGGGGGGGAGGGGGGGGTGGGGATGACATCTCTCTCTGGAGTCTATACGTCTCCTAATACAAGAGAGGATTTTGCTCACTTTAGAACCCGCAGCTTGGCATTGCTGCCATTATTAAGCTTGTGATCTACCAGAACCCCCAGATCCTTCTCCACCATTGACCACACCAGATCCTTCTCCACCATTGACCCCCCCAGTTGTACCCCCCCCTAGTATGTATGATGCATATTCTTAGCCCCCAAGTGCAGAACCTTACATTTATCAACATTAAACCTCATTGGCCCCATAGTCCCCCAATTACACAGAGCATTGAGGTCGGCTTGTAAATTGGAGACATCCTGTAAGGACGTTATTCCCCGGCACAGCTTGAAATTATATTTTTAATTCCAGACCCTATTTTGTTTATAAATACATTAAAATGTAAGGGTCCCAACACTGAACCAATAACACCCCTAGACCATTCAGAGTATGAATCATTAACCACTACTCTCTGAATACCATCTTTTATCCAATTTTCTATCCATTTCCAAACCAATTTTTCCCATAGACTTTACCTTACACATTAGCCGTGTGTGGGGAACTGTGTCAAATGCTTTTGCAAAATCCAAGTATACCACGTCCACCGCCACCCCTCTGTCCAAGTATACCACGTCCACCGCCACCCCTCTGTCCAAGTATACCACGTCCACCGCCACCCCTCTGTCCAAGTATACCACATCCACCGCCACCCCTCTGTCCAAGTATACCACGTCCACTGCCACCCCTCTGTCCAAGTATACCACATCCACCGCCACCCCTCTGTCCAAGTATACCATGTCCACCGCCACCCCTCTGTCCAAGTATACCACGTCCACCGCCACCCCTCTGTCCAAGTATACCACGTCCACCGCCACCCCTCTGTCCAAGTATACCACATCCACTGCCAACCCTCATTCCAAGTATACCACATCCACACCCACCCCTCTGTCCAAGGTATTTCTCACATCCTCCTAAAAAGAAATCACTTTGTTTGACAACTTCCATCTTTCATGAATCCATGCTGTCTGTTGCTTAAAATATTTGTTTCAAGCAAGAACTCATCTATGTGGTCTTTTATTAATCTCTCCAGTATCTTCCCAACTATAGAAGTTACACTAACAGGTCTATAATTACTTGGGAAAGATTTTGACCCCTTTTTAAATATTGGCCCCACATTGGCCTTACACCAATCCAGTGGTACTATGCCAGTCATTAAAGAGTCCTTGAAAATGAGAAACAATGGCTGTGAGATGACAGAGCTGAATCCTTTAAGGCCCCGTGGGTGTATGCCATCCGGTCCAGGGGCTTTATTCACCTTTATTCTGTCTAAATATTTCTGGATCATATCAATTGTGAGCCAATGTGGATCATCTGGGGGGTGTCAGTACCACGCCCATTATGGACAAGAGCCCCCCCATGCTCCTTTGTATACACAGAGCTGAAGAAGGGATTTCATACATTGTCCTTCTCTTTGTCCCCAGTCACCCCCTCTAGATGGTTCTGTAAAGGGCCTACATGCTGGGACCGGACCTTTCTACTATTCATATATTGGAAGAATGTTTTGGGGTCGGTCCTGCTATCTTTTGCAATCTGTCGTTTGTTTTCAATTTCCTTTTTGCATATTCTGTTCTATGCTTTGTAATGTGTAAACGATGATCGCGTTCCTTCATTTTAATACTTAATAAAAGCTCTTTTCTTATTATCTATCGCTTTTGTAACTTTGACCGTAAGCCACATAGGTTTGATTTTTAGCCTTTTATACTTGTTGTCCATGGGGATATATTTTGCAGTGTGGTCACATACAGTCTTTTTGAAGAACTCCCATTTCTGTGTTGTGTTCATCGATGCCAATATTCCCTCCCAATCTAAGTCTTGGAGAGCAGCACTCAGCCTTGGAAAATTAGCTCTCTTAAAGTTGAGTGTCTTTATTTTTCCCATGTGGGCTCGCTGTTTACAGCTAACAATAAATGAAATCATGTTATGGTCACTGCTACCCAGATGTTCTTTTATATTGACATTCGTAATAAGATCTGCATGGTTTGAGATTAGCAGGTCCAGCAGAGCATCATTCCTAGTTGGGGCCTCTATGAACTATACCATAAAATTGTCCTGCAGTAGGTTTATACATTTTTGCCCTTTAACTGTTCCTGCAGTACCATTACTCCAGTCAATTTCCAGGTAGTTACCATCCCCCATTAATATCACTGTCCTAGACCTTGCAGCCCTTTCGATCTGTGCAAGGAGCTGAGTCTCCACCTCCTCATTAACACTGGGAGGCCTATAACAAACTCCATTGATTACCTTTGTAGCAAGTACCCCCATGTGCAGTTCCACCCATAAAGCTTCAGCCTCATCACACTCTCCATCAACTAGGTCCTCTTTCACACTCGCTCTGAGATCACTTCTCACATAGAGACAGACACCACCACCTTTCCTATTTCCCCCGTCTCTCCGAAAGAGAACCTAGCCAGGAATATGAATGGCCCAGTCATGTGAAGAATGAAGCCAAGATTCAGCAATACCAATTCAATCCTAGTTCTCTTCATGCACCAAACCTTCCAACTCACCTATTTTCCTGAGCAACCTTCTGGCATTGGGGAACAAACATTTTAATTAATTGACACCTTGTTCACACGGATTTTGCATATGTTATATTTTCATACAAATGGTACCAATTCCAATGGTTGTTTGTAACATGGAAACCTTCTTATCATCTGCCATAGCCCTTCCCCCATCTTTCCCCATTCCACCCACCAATAAGGACTGACCCATGTCTGATCTGTCTGCCACATTATCCTCTAATTTGTGGCCTCCATGTTTGGGCTAGATTATTCTGTCATGGTCAGAGGTCGGGCTCGGAAACCAGTAGTTATAGCAGCAGACCAACCAACAGAATAAGTATACATCAAGTCACCCTGGCAGATGACGCAGGCTCACTTGAGGTATGGGGTCTAAGCACTAACTGGTATTCACCACAGCTCCTGATGGTGGAAATGGGTTTTGCTGTGTGCTAGTACCAGGTTGCAGTTCTCAGGATCGCCCCACCAGGAGGTGAGCAAGCCAAGACTCAGTAACAGTTATGGTGGGTAGGGATCAAGCAGAAGCATTATCAGTAAACAAGCCAAGTGTCAGTAACAAGTGGTTGGAGGTTGGGATGAGACAGAATTTTAGACAAGCCAATGGTCAGTAGCAAAGGTACAGATGGTAGCTGGAGAGACAAGAGCAAGATACTGGCTGGAGAAGGCACAATAATATTGCAAACAGGAAGTGCAGAGACATGGCTTAAATCAGGAAGTTCATGGGAGGAGCCAAGAGTTCAAGGTTCAGCAGAAAACAAGGCACAAGGCAGGATTATCCAATGGAGCAGACAGAGTGCTGTCCAACATCTCAGGTAGTGAGAGGAGATACTGCCAGACACAGTAGAGGACTCGGGTTCAAGTCCAGGCCCTGACAGGTGCCTAGGTTGAGCAGAGGCTATGAATCAATATTTTCCTTCCAACTGAACCCCAGAATCTACATTAATCCAGTCTAGATACAGCAGATGAAAGAGAAGGTACCCTGGAAGAGTCAGGCACAAGGCAGAAGACCCCAGTCACATGTCCTGGGTGCCTACATTATGCAATGCTTATAGGAAAAATCAACATTTTGCTGCCAGCTGATCCCCAGAACCTCCATAAATCCAGTCTAGATACATAAATTGTGTCTGCAGCACAGAGAAGGAAGATTATCCGAGAGAAATCCAGGAATACAGGACGGGGAACACAGCTCAGGAAAGTGACCAGGGGATTACAGGCTGATATCACCCAGTCCCCGCCCTACTCTGGACCAATCAGTGAGCAGTATGGGTGGAGGAATGGATTTAGTGTTCATGACCCACCTGTGCTGATCTCTGTAGGAGTGTCCTCCTCTATAAATGTCCCCGTTATTCCATCCTCCTCCATAGACTGCTGATCATCCCTCACATACGCCTCTTCTTCTTCTGCTTTAACCTCAACTTTTACATCTATCAGATCTTCACCCTAAATCAAGAAAAAAAAATCAAATGTAAAATATAAACTCACATGACAATTGCACAAATTGTCTCCACAAGTTTATGTTGTAGATACTCTGTCCCACCAACCTTGTAATGGTGAGGGATGGTGTGACCTTCCTGTGTGAAATCCTGGGAATACAAAGAATGGAGACATCTCTCTGATGATTTACTGGTACTGGGTGCCTCTATCATATCTTTGTGACCTTCTGAGGACTCCATCACTCCATACTCCTCATCCTCCTCTTTAAATTCTTCCTTAACAACAATATTATAATCCCCGAGGATTCCACTCTGAAAGATATAAATAAAATTCATTGTAACAAACATGCTGTGTATAAATCATAACTATCAGTGATTGTTCCTCATCTACCTGATGATGGTGAGGGATGGTGTGACCTTCCTGTGTGGAATCCCGGGAATACAGAGGACGGGGACATCTCTCTGGTGGGTTCCCATGACTGGATCCATCTGTAGGAAACACACACACTGACTGAATCCATTGTTTCTATGTGTTTATCAGATGATGGGGGATCTAGGTGGATCCTCCGTACTGCTCTCTCCTTTACAATAAAGTCTCCTCTTACCCGGTGATGTGAGGGGCGGCTGATTGTCCATCATGACATCCTTGTAGAGATCCTTGTGTCCTTCTAAATACTCCCACTCCTCCATGGAGAAATAGACAGTGACACCCTGACACCTTATAGGAACCTGACACACACAATGATACAGTCACCATCCAGACACATCCCTTGTCTGTTACTGGAGAATGTCCCAGAATTCCCGGCACCGCTCACCTCTCCTGTCAGCAGCTCAGTGATCTCTCTGGTGACTTCTAGAATCTTCTTCTTCTTTCTCTCTTCTATCAGGGAGGGAGGTGGAGGCAATGTGATGTCATATGATCTCCAGACTTCACAGGAGGAAAACTCTACATCTGAACACAAATAGTCACATCAAATGATATTCCCAGAATCCTCCTCACCTCTCCATTCAGGTCTCCATTTTATTAAAGCCCCACTTCAGGCTGAGGTATAATTTCCCCCCACAGGACCCCCACACTACGCAGGGTATAGGCTTGTTGCAGCATTCTGATGTCATTACATACAACGCAGGACCAACAGTCCCACTTTACATGTGAGGATACCAAGGGGCCCCACATCCTAAGAGCATCAGAAAAAATCAGATGGAGGGACATTGGGAGGAGGAGCTGTGAGGTCAGTGTGATGTCATAGGATTCTTGGACTCTGGATGGAGGGACATTAGGAGGAGGAGCCGTGAGGTCAGTGTGATGTCATAGGATTCTCGGACTCTGGATGGAGGGACATTGGGAGGAGGAGCCGTGAGGTCAGTGTGATGTCATAGGATTCTCGGACTCTGGATGGAGGGACATTGGGAGGAGGAGCCGTGAGGTCAGTGTGATGTCATAGGATTCTCGGACTCTGGATGGAGGGACATTGGGGGGAGGAGCCGTGAGGTCAGTGTGATGTCATAGGACATATAGACTCTGGATGGAGGGACATTTGGATGGGGAGATTTGAGGGGTCCTCTATATGAGGCTTCCATACAAACCAAATCATTGTTCCTGGGTGCGTCCTACCTCTCCTAAACTGTAGAGTGACCTTTGACCTTTACCATCCAGAAATCTGTCCGGAATCTGTGGAAGTAAGCTGTCATGTGATCAGGTGACGTGCGGAGGAACGGAGTGTAAATAGCAGACAATTGTCTCCAGAGCCCCTAATGGTGGGGATGGATTTGGCGGCGTGCTGGTGCCAAGTTTCCTCCCCCCAGGGTCACTGCAGGTGTGGAGAAAAGCTGTGTAAGAGGATATGGAGGAGAGATGAGGAGGAGATCCAGGAATCAGGAGAAAGGTCAGGGCAAGCAACAGACGAGCGCATCCAAGAGACCAAGCCGGGGTCACTACACAGAAAATCAATCCAAGGAAACAACAGGCAGGACGAGGAATAGCAAGAAGGAGCTGAGAGACAAATGAGAATATTGCTCAGCCAATGGGAGATGATCTCAGCATGTCTTCCATCATGAAGGAGATGAGGGGGAGGGGAGGAAGTCACTGAAGGTGACCATAGATCCATGGAAATTCAGCTGGTTCAGCAGGGATAGCTCACATTTCCATCCATGTGTGGCCACTGCCGGATAAAAGCCACTCCCCCAGCGGCTGCAGCCAATAGCTTCAGTACTGATCAGGTTTTCTGCTAATCCCGCTGGCTGAACGATAAAACTGAACCATGTAGGCCAGCTTTGGGAGCAAATATATTATCATCAACTCCTTCCCCTGAAGGGGTTAATCTACGTATTACCTCCTCTGCTGCCAGATTCAACAATGTCTCCTCTCTACTTCTGCCTGACATCACTTCCTGTCTGTAATTGACATTACTTCCTGTCTGTCCCTGACATCACTTCCCGTCTGGGTATAAGTAAGATCAGCACCTTGTGGAGCTCAGAGGAACTGCAGCCCCGAGAAGCGTCTGGTAGTGTGACCCCGGCCTTGTGCTGGGTGTGTATGGACTGTAGATCCTTATAGAGGGGTCACCTCCACTCCCACCAAGGGGGAGAGAAACTCCGTATATTACTGCTCAGCTGACAGTAAAGGATGGAAATGGCTCCTGATCCCCAATGATGTCACCACTATCCCCTCCCCCCTTCCCGTATATTGCAGATTATAGCTCAGAGAGCTGTCATTCAGTGAGTGGTGTTGTCATATTTGGTCATCAGATTCTTTTCTTTCGGCATGGCATGGAAACTTCTGTCACAGTTACAGTAAGCACGTAAAGTGAAAGAGACATCAAGAGTGATTAAGATACACAATACACAGCAGTACAGTGTGCATGATACATAAATCCCAGATTCTCCACCAATGAATGGGTAGCAATAACAGGGATAACATGAATATCTCTGCAGAAAATATGACCCCATATTGATGGGTATCTAGGAAAGGGGCGGACTGACCATTTGGAAACTCGGGCACTGCCCGAGGGCCCGGGGTCAGTAGGGGGCCCCATGAGATGCCCCTGGTACCTTTTCCATAGGCTTTTTTGAGTTTGGGCAAGGACACAGGGGCCCCATGATCCCCTATTGCCCGGGGGCCCCATGAGTTGTCAGTCCGCTCCTGATCTAGGCAACCTATATTTGTTAGGAGCTACATGTGGTATCGGCCTGTGACCACCTCTCCCAGATCCTATGGTCATTGTTGGGGCAGCCTCTGTAATATAGACAACTTTCTTGTAGGGTGAAGTATTATTCATTTGGGACATCCAACCTTGTATAGTGGGAGGCGCAGCCGGAAACCAACCTCTAGATATCAACTTCCTGGCTGCAAAGAGAGTTTTGTGTAAAAATGTTAGAGTGTTTATCCATATCAGATTCTGGAAAAAATCCTATGAGGCATTGCTTGGGGTCTAGTTTCAGTGGGGAACCCATGTGATCATGAAGTAACTGAACAACTTGTTTCCAGAAGCTCTGGATTCTGGGACATTGCCAGATTTGGTGACTGAATGTGCGTGGAGTAATCAAGCATTTAGGACACCGTATACTATGAGATGGGCAGAATTTCACCAAGTGTGGCGGAGTGAGGTATGTCCTATGAATAATGTATAATTGCCTAAGATGATCCCATACCTTGGGGGATACCCATTTAGAAGGCCTCTAGTATTTCACCCCAGTCCTCAATCTTCGATAGTACCAGTATCCTCATCTTCCATAGTACCAGTATCCTCAATCTTCCATAGTACCAGTATCCTCATCTTCCATAGTACCAGTATCCTCAGTCTTCCATAGTACCAGTATCCTCATCTTCCATAGCACCAGTATCCTCATCTTCCATAGCACCAGTATCCTCAATCTTCCATAGCACCAGTATCCTCAATCTTCCATAGCACCAGTATCCTCAATCTTCCATAGCACCAGTATCCTCATCTTCCATAGCACCAGTATCCTCATCTTCCATAGTACCAGTATCCTCATCTTCCATAGTACCAGTATCCTCAGTCTTCCATAGTACCAGTATCCTCAGTCTTCCATAGTACCAGTATCCTCATCTTCCATAGCACCAGTATCCTCATCTTCCATAGCACCAGTATCCTCAATCTTCCATAGCACCAGTATCCTCAATCTTCCATAGCACCAGTATCCTCAATCTTCCATAGCACCAGTATCCTCATCTTCCATAGCACCAGTATCCTCATCTTCCATAGTACCAGTATCCTCATCTTCCATAGTACCAGTATCCTCATCTTCCATAGCACCAGTATCCTCATCTTCCATAGTACCAGTATCCTCATCTTCCATAGCACCAGTATCCTCATCTTCCATAGCACCAGTATCCTCATCTTCCATAGTACCAGTATCCTCATCTTCCATAGTACCAGTATCCTCATCTTCCATAGTACCAGTATCCTCATCTTCCATAGCACCAGTATCCTCAATCTTCGATAGTACCAGTATCCTCATCTTCCATAGTACCAGTGTCAGGGATCTAGGTGTGACCAGAAATGTGTGGACTGACACAGGGAAGTAGCAGGCTTCAGGAACCCAGGAGTCGTCAGGGCTGGAGGGGTGGAATGGTCAGGCGGGCCATAAGGTACTGTCAGGCACCGCCCGGTGGGATCTCTAGTGACCCACAGAACAGGATTCCCCAGGGCGCGGAGTCCAAGCCCCATTCTGCCTTTTCACCAGAGCCCCTGATGGTGGGGATGGACTTGGTGCAGGACTGAGACCAGGTCGCGGCCCCTGAGTGCACCCAACTGTGGTAGAGGGGTCCGCCGAGGTATGTACCGGGGGAAAGCCTGATGTGAAGGGGCTGGCAGGTTTGCACAGTAGTGACTGGATCCATGCGGGATGGATGGATCATCTGGGTAGCGTCAGGCATAGTCAGGCAGGCCAGGTCAGCAACGTGCGGGCAGTGAGGTACCAGAGGAGCAGGCAGAGAATAGTCAGGGTCACAAGCCGGGTTCAGTAACTCACAGGCAGCGCGGTACAGAGGATCAGGCAGAAGGATGGTCAGGCAAGCCAGGGGTTCAACAGGAGACGGTCAGCAGAGGTCAGGATCAAAGCAGGGTCAGCAGATAGGCAGGAACACAGGATACCAGGTACAGGGGCTCATGGGAAACATACACCAAGGCCCTGATCACAGGCCTGGTCATTCCTTAAATACACCTCCTGCAATCAGCCCCAGGTGTTGGCTGACTGCAGGAGTGAGCTTCTGGCTGCTGAGAGCACCCGCTGGTCAGCCCTGGTACTGCAGCCCACACGGCAGGTGAGTCCCACCACCAGTGCTGAGTCCATTCCTGACAACCAGTATCCTCAATCTTCGATAGTACCAGTATCCTCATCTTCCATAGTACCAGTATCCTCATCTTCCATAGTAGCAGTATCCTCATCTTCCATAGTACCAGTATCCTCTTCCCAATGTGACTGAAGGGAGTATGCTAATTGATATTCCGCCTGGGACAGCAATATATCATAAAGTGTAGAGATCAATTTGTGAGGTTCATCACCATAGTTCACTTCTAGTATCTCCAGGAGGGACACCGTAGGGAAACCACCAAGCAATTGAGTTTGCAGGGCATGCTGAAGTTGAAGATATCAAAACAACATATAATTTGGCAAACTAAATTTGGCTTTCAATTGATCAAATGTTTTAAATTATCCACCTCTAAGTACATGAGATAACATGGGATCTGCAATAATTCATGTAATGTCCTGTTATATCATAAGGGGGTGTCGCTATGATAAATGAAGGATTGGGTTTTAGACGTTACATGGTCCCAGATCCATCAGTAATGAAAAGGACGGCTGTGGTGAGCAGCAGCAACATGGGATCCTTTTAGTCCTCTCAAGATGTCACAAAATGGATGTGGGAAAGCCGAATGTGAAGGACCGCAAAACAAAGAGACATACCTCTGCCCATCAGATTTATTGAAATCATATAAGTGAGACAATTGAGCTGCTAAATATTATATTCACTGATTGGGGAGAGCAGCACTTCCCAATGTGGTAGGGTTCTTTAAGGATTTCCAGACAGTTTATGAGGGCTGCTTCCCCAAATAAATGACTGGAGGATAGAGTCAATCATTTTGAAATATCTAAAAGGAATATATCTGGGGGAGTGCCAGAGAATGTATAGAAGTCTGGGGAGTAATATAATTTTCACAAGACCTATCCTGCCCACAACTCCGAGGGGCAGTTTTGGCCAAACTTGGGTTTAAGTGTTAATCGGGGATGATAGGCTTTACATTTAGACCAAGGTAGTCGGGGAGGGATCTAGAAATCTGTATACCAAGGTATTTAAAGGAGTGAACCCAAACTAGCAGGAAATCTATCTGCCCCGCTGATGGTGGGAATACATCGATGGGGAGAATTTGTGATTGATCCCAGTTAATTTTGAGACCTTAATTTTGACCGAAGTGTTCAATTATGTAGAGGGATTTGAGTCCGCTAAGTAAAGGAGCATGTCATCTGCATAGTCCTACCTGCTCAGCCAATGATCCCATGGGGTTAGGCCCGGAACATCTGGGCTGGATTGTAAAACCTTGGCCAAGGGTTCAACTGCAAGTGCATATAGGAGGGGTGATAGAGGGAAACCTTGACATGTGCCCCTGGATAAGAAGAATGCCTCAGATGTCCACCTGTTTGCTATCACTTTGGCGCTGTCAAGGACGCACTGGCCATGGCACAGTCAAAGTGTTCAGGCGCATGCAAATGTGCATGCAAATGTGCATGCATGGTCCTGCGGGTGCCCATTCAGCTGTGCAGAAATGCGCACATATGTGCATACATATGCGCATGTGCGCATTCACCACTAAAGCTGGTGGCCTATATAGCTTGCTGCTGTCTGATCTTCTGCTCCCCCTGTGTTCCTGTGTCTGATACTCATGATTGACCCAGCTTGCCCTTGCCTCACTTGAACGCTACCTGCACTGACCTTGGCTTGTTTCCTGGATTCTGTTCCTGTCTCTGTCTGATCTGCCTCCTCTGCTGCCGACAACTGCCTGTGACCTGACTTCTCTTCTGTCTGCTGTCTATGCATGATCTGCCCGTCTGTTACTGACCTGACTTGTCTGACACTGCCTGCTGCTACCAGCCTGCTCTGCTGTGCCACCTGCCTGCTACCATCCTGCTGCATGGTGCCACCTGTTGCCAACCTTCTTTGCTGCATCACCCATCCAGCAAGGTGCCAACTACTTCCACACAGACTACCAGACTGATCAGGCACTCACTCCCCACCATTCTCTCATGGTTGCTGTTCCACCCTCAGTGGACCTTGAGCCAGAGTAGTATTCCTCTGCATGTCAGGTTCATCAGTGAGGTACGTGATATGAAGCTAATTGAGTCACCTTTTTTTTGGGACTTAATTTTTTTTTTTATTTAAATCTTTTATTACATTTTTTTCCTTACAAAAGCACAGCAAAATATCATTTACATCCAAAATACAACCCTCCCCCTAAATTTTGCAATCCCACATCCTCACCCAAACCTCTAATAATCTACCCCGGTCCATATAGCTCTTCTCTTCTCTTTCCAACTTTCCATTCTATACCTGTCATCTTTCTCCTCTGTCCTCACTTCTGACTTCCTTTTTCTTACTATTATTCCGTTCCCTCCAGCCTATCTTTTCCCTTCTCCTTATTCCTGCTATTGCCTTACAAATCATTCCCATTATTCTCCTACCTCCAATCAGATCCTCGGACCTCCCACTACTTTAATGTATTTTTCAGATGCCTTGAAGTCAGACCATCTTCCCCAATCCTTTCTAAATTTAAGTCATATTACCTTTGTCTATATGGTATAACATCTTCATCCTATTTACAGTTGCAAGAAAAAGTATGTGAACCCCTTGGGATTACGTGGAGTTTTGCATGAATTGGGCATAAAATGTGCTCTGAACCTCATCTAAGTCACAACAATAAAAGAACACAGTCTGCTGAACATAATACTACACAAATATTAGATGTTGCCATGGTTTAATTGCACATAACATGTAAACATTCACAGTGCACAGTCCTCTTGGAATAAGCCCTTTAGCCGCATTGATTAGGTGGCATAATACACTATCTGTATACTGCTTCATTGGTACTTCTTCCCTGTAAAGCAAATACACCCACAGATCCTTCTGTATAGTTGTCCCCAATATCTCTTGTATGAATTAGATTACATCTTGTCATACCCCAGTATTTTTGGACAGTCCCACCATATATGTGCCATTGTTCCCTTAGATCCACATCCCCTCCAACAGAACAATGAGACTTCTACTCGTTGTTTACGTACAACACTCGGTGTCAAATACCACCTCATTAAACATTTAGAATTCATTTCAACCATGTTCATATTAATCGACCCATGTGTTCATTTAATCATTTTTACTTTTCTGTGATTCATTAATGTTTGTTCCCGGTTCGCTTTCCCATTTCTCTAAGAACAGAGGAGGACCTGCCCCCCCCCCCCCAATTCAACAAGAATCTCATCTATCCTAGAAGTAGCATGTTTTGATGCCATCCTGGAACCCAACATCTTTTCAAATGGGAGCAGGTCCTCCATCATCCTTAGTGGTTGGGGCAACTTTGCAACTAAATGTTTTAACTGACAATATCTCAATTCATCTAATAACGCAGATAGCTCTTTTTTACTCTTTAAATCTTGAAAAGTACCCAACTTCCCTTTAGCTACTATATCCCCCAAATGTGCATCTACATCTTTAACCACCTCCTGCCCACCGTATAGTAATATGACGGACGCAAGGTGGTTCTCTTGTTCTGGGAGGACATCATATGATGTCCTCCCATTCTCATTGCGCATGCGTGGCTCAGGGAGCGCACAGCACGGCGATCAGTGGTGCGCTGTGTCCCTTGGACACAGCGGATCACCGATCATGGAAAGAGCCGACGATATTGGCTCGGTCATGTGATCAGCTGTGTCCAATCATAGCTGATCACATGTAAACAGGGAAATGCCGGTTATAGGCATTTCTCTCCTCTCGAGCTGTCATGCTGACAGAGGTGAGGAGAGCCGGAGAGAGGGGACATCTACACAGATCATCAGAGCACTGATGATCAGTGTGCCCTGATGATCAGTGTAGCCCCAGCAGCGCCACCTGTCAGTGTCCATCAGTGCCTTGTGTCAGTGCTCATCAGTGCCTTGTGCCAGTGCCCATCAGTGCCACATCAATGCCACATATCAGTGCCTACCAGTGCACATCAATGCCACATATTAGTGCCCATCTGAGCTGCCTTTCAGTGTCACCCATCAGTGCCAGTCAGTGCCACCTATCAATGCCAATCAGTGCCACCTATCAGTGCGACAGAATAGCAACAAAAAATTCAGCAGAAATACATGTCTAACAAATGATGACTGATTTGCATGTTCATGAGGGAAATAAGTATTTGATCCCCTATCATTCAGCAGGATTCCTGGCTCCCAGGTGTCTTTCATACAGGTAACAAGCTGAGATTAGAAGCAGTCTCTTAAAGGGAGTGCTGCTAATCTAATTTTGTTACCTGTATAAAAGACACCTGTCCACAGGAGCAATCAAACAATCAGATTCCAAACTCTCCACCATGGCAAAGACCAAAGAGCTGTCCAAGGATGTCAGGGACAAGATTGTAGACCTACACAAGGCTGGACTGGGCTACAAAATTATTGCCAAGCAGCTTGGTGAGAAGGTGACAACAGTTGGTGCAATCATTCACAAATGAAAGAAACACAAAACAAGTGTCAGTCTCCCTAGGTCTGGTGCACCATGCAAGATCTCACCTCATGGAGTGTCAATGATCATGAGAACAGTGAGGAATCATCCCAGAACTACACGTGAGGATCTTGTCAATGATCTCCAGGCAGCTGGGACCACAGTCACCAAGAAAACAATTGATAACACACTACGCCGACAAGGACTGAAATCCTGCAGTGCCCGCAAGGTTCCTCTGCTCAAGAAAGCACATGTCCAGGCCCATCTGAAGTCTGCCACTGAACATCTGAATGAAGCAGAGGAGGACTGGATGAAAGTGTTGTGGTCAGATGAGACTAAAATCCAGCTCTTTGGCATCAACTCAACTCGCCATGTTTGGAGGAGGAGGAATGCTGCCTATGACCCCAAGAACGTCATCCCAACTGTCAAACATTCTGCTTTGGGGGTGTTTTTCTGCTAAGGGGACAGGACAACTGCACTGCATCAAAGGGACGATGGACGGGGCAATGTACTGTCAAATCTTGGGTGAAAACCTTCTTCCCTCAACCAGGGCATTGAAAATGGGTCGTGGATGGGTGTTCCAGCATGACAATGACCCAAAACACATGGCCAAGGCAACAAAGGAGTGGCTCAAGAAGAAGCACATTAAGGTCCTGGAGTGGCCTAGCCAGTCTGCAGACCTTAATCCGATTGAAAATCTGTGGAGGGAGCTGAAAGTTTGAGTTGCCAAATGTCAGCCACCAAACCTTAATGACTTGGAGAGGATCTGGCAAGAAGAGTGGGCCAAAATCCCTCCTGAGATGTGTGCGAACCTGGGGGCCAACTCCAGGAAATGTCTGACCTCTGTGATTGCCAACAAGGGATTTGCCACCAAGTACTAAGTCATGTTTTGTAAAGGGGATCAAATGCTTATTTCCCTCATGAACATGCAGATCAGTCATCATTTGTTAGACATGCATTGCTGTTGAATTTTTTCTTGCTAATCTCTCTCTGTGTTACAATACACCTACCAATCGATTTTTAGACCGATCATGTCTTTGTGAGTGGGCAAACATTCAAAATCAGCAGGGGAGCAAATACGCATTTCCTTCACTGTAGGTCTATAGCTAGCACACTGTGAACTATCCTTTCCTTCTTTTAAGATGATAGTTATATAAGTTTGTAGCGATTCAGCTCTCATTTCAATTCCCTCTCCTAAGGCGTTAATATATGTACAAAGTTTAGGGACCAATAAGTCTCCAAATTTCTTATAATAACCCACTGTATACCCATTGGGTCCTGGACTTTTTCCTCCTGCTGTATTCTTCAGGGCCATATTAATTTCCTCTTGGGAAATCGTGTGTTCTAACAATGCAAATTTTTCTTTTGATATTTTTGGGAGGTCTGCCACATTTAAAAATTCCAGTTGTTTCCTCCTTTTTTCTTCCTCTGAAATTTTCGGGTTCCTAGGTATTATATTGTACAACCTACTATGACATTTTTGGAATGTTTCAGCAATATCAGTGTTGGAGTATACCAGTTCTCCTTTTTCAGCTTAAATTTTTTCAATATTATTCTTTGATTTCTTCTCCTTAAGTCTTTTCATTGAATATTTTCCTGGTTTATTCCCTCACTAATATTTTTCCTTTGAGACCCTATTGAGGATCTCCCTTGATTCCTGTTCCAGTAGGTCTTTTAACTCTTCTCTTTTAAGTATGATCTTTGAATGGACCTCTGTATCCTGTCTCTTTTTATGTGCCTGTTCTAACCTATACAAATCCTCCGTCATCTCCTTTACTTTTCTCTCCCAATCTTTCTTCTTTTTTGTTCCTGCGGCTATCAGGATTCCCCTCCCGAACACCTTATGTGCTTCCCAAATGGTGGCTATAGAGACTTCCTCAGTTTCATTCAGCTGCAAAAATTGCTTTATTTCCTCCCTTAACCTCCTCTCTACTTCAGGGTCCTGTATAAGCATTTCATTCACTCTCCATTGCCCTTTTGTTTCCTTCTCCTCCTAACTTTAGTCTCACCGCGACAGGAGCATGATCTGAAATAGACATAACTTCTATAATTGGATTTAACCAGTGAATCCAGTTGTCTATGCTTGACCATAATATATTCCAACCGTGAGTATGATCTATGCGCCAGGGAGAAGAAGTTATAATCTCTTTCTCTGGGATGTTTCACCCTCCAAGCATCCATTAGCTGACTTTGATGTAACCTCTTTTTCAACATTCCTAATTTTTTACCTCCTCTCTGCGCACTCAAAGACGTATCCATCCATGCATCAAGACAAAAATGTAAATCTCCTGCCAAGACCAGAATCCCCCTTTTAAACTCAATAATTTTCCCCAACACTCCGTACAGAAATACCTCTGGATTTTGATTCGGGCAGTAAATATTGACCAAGGTATAGCTTTGTCCCCGCAATTTCTTTCTTAAATATAGAAACCGTCCCTCTGGGTCTACTAATCTCTCCTCCACATCAAAACCCATGTTTTTTGAGAACCCAATCGCTACTCCTTTAGCCCTCTTTATTGGTGAGTCCGCTTAATACCAAGTTGGATAGTACCTTGAGTGTAGTTTAAAATTAGTATCATATGATAAGTCTGTCTCTTGTAAGAACACGTCTGCGGAGAGTTTATGAACTTCGCTGAGTATCTTTTGTCTTTTTGTAAGAGAATTTAAACCTTTCACATTATAAGTCATTAAATTAATCAGGCTCATAGCTGGCTAATATTTCCACTTTCTTGTTCAAAGGGGAGAATAGTATAGACTACCCATCTCAAGGACCTTCCTCCAATCCCACCCCTTCCATGAACTCTCCATCCCACCCCTCACCCCCCCTCCCACCCACCCAAGTTACAAAAGAA
Organism: Staurois parvus; assembly: GCF_062004578.1. NCBI lineage: Eukaryota > Metazoa > Chordata > Amphibia > Anura > Ranidae > Staurois > Staurois parvus. The sequence goes on along the minus strand of NW_028319296.1, from coordinate 109,408 downwards.
CCCTTGGCCTATATATTGCCTTGGAATCTGACATGGAATTCCCCCACTGTTGATTCCTAAGTTGGGGTAACACTCTGAACATGAACACCCGCTCCTACCCCCCATCCTCAGCATGGGGTTTGAGTGTTTGAATTGTTGTTTGGCCTTCTGACACCCCAACTCTGCTTATCTTACTTGAGAACCCGCTGAACAGCACAGGAGAGGTGGGGGGGGAGGGAGCGAAAAAAAAAAGGGGGGGAAGAAAGGGGACAACAATGCATCCCCCATAGCCCCATATCTCTCTCCCACTAACCCCCCATTTCAGTCTATTTACTCTTTTTATTTGCTGGCTGTCACTTCTCTTTTTTTGATCTTACCCTTTCACTTTCATTTGATCCCTCTAACCACCCCACAATTCCCACATTCTGCAGTTCTAACTTTTATAAAAGTCACTGAGTTCTTCTGGGAATCTTAGCCTTGCTGAATTCCCGTCTGTCACGGTATGGGATCTGCCAATTATTAATCCCCTTATTAATGCCTTGTATCACATGCCCTCAGAGTCCTGCTCTGTATTGTTCCAATTGTCCCCTGTGTCACTAGGCCAAATGGCCTAATTCAATGGCCTAATCAAATTACTCTGGGCCCCCTCCCTCCCGGCCAGCTGGCTGGGAGCTCTCTGCACATCTCCCAACTTGCTTTTCATCTATGCAGACATCATCCCTGCCCCCCAGGATGTCCCAGTAACAAGCCTGATTCTCCCTGGGGTCTAGTGTTACCTTCCCCCCTCCCGGTTGCCAAGGCGACCAGGGAGCGTCCTGCAGCAGTTTAAGAGGATGATGCTAGGAGCTCCGTTATTCATTCCATTGTGCAGTCAGCAAAGGATCTCAAGCTTCGGCGAGACCTTTCTGACTAGACTCTGCAAGTCTACTCCCCAGCCTCACAGAGACCCCACAGGAGGGAAGAGGTGGCCAGAGAAAGCTTGCCTGCAATTGCGAGAGACCCCACAGAAGGGGGAGAGACTATCACAGCCTGCGATTGCGAGAGACCCCACAGAAGGGGGAGAGACTATCACAGCCTGCCTGCCAGAGCCCACCCGCCTGATCCGGACTCCACAGGTACCTGCGTTCTGCTTCTACCCCTGGGAGACCAGGCACCCTGTTGGATCCGTGAGTACCTGCTTCCCCACTGTTACCTGAACTGTTGCAGTGGTGACTCCTCGCACCCCTCTCCTGTGTCGGACTACCCCTGTTACAGGGACACCCCCTTGGCTCTTCTAGTGGACTATAAGTGGGTGGGGGCCCCTCGTTACCCTTTAGTGGCAAATCCACCCTCTCTGCCACCCCCCGTATTGAAGGACTGCGGTCTGTTTGTCTCAATAAAGCTTTGTGCGTCTGTCATCCACTCTGTGTGTTCTGTCCTGCCTTTCCTCCGTCACACCGTCTTTCCACCGGATCAAACATGCCGGGAACCCCCAATTGTATCAAATTCTTTTTTCCTTCTTCTGATCCAATAAAGGTTTCAGCAATCTTCTTCTAGCTAATGACTCAGAAGAAATGTCTGCAAAGACTTGTAGATTTGTTTCTCTATACTTTTTCCATATTCTATCTCTGTCCTTATAATCATGGAATCAAACAATCACTTCTCTAGGAGTGTATAATGCTACTCCTGGTGAGGGTCTTAATCTATGAATTCTCTCGATCTTCAAAGGCTCTGTGGCTAATCTACCTGTCAATGGACCCGGAGGTCCTCTTCATGCGTATCTTCTGGGAGGCCCCTAACCCTTAAATTATTTCTTCTCTTTGAAAGGGAATTCCTGTACAGCGACTGGCGCATAGAAATGCGCATGCGCGCAACATTACGCATAGAAATGAGCACAGGTGCATTGCTAATAAAAAGGAGCATAGGCTCATGCATGTATGCAAGAATGCACGCACACGGGTGCACGCACGCGGGAGCATGCCCATAGTTTCTGGCGCCAGACAGACTATTTAAAGGAAGCTCTTACTCTCTGTCAGTGCTGACTGGTCTTCAGCTAATTCCCTGTGTCCTGCTGTATCCTGTGTGTATCCGTTTCTGACCTGGATTGTCATTGACCTGCTCTTGGATTCTGTTTATGCATCTGCTCATTGGTTTCTGACCCTGGCCTCCTCCTGACCTTGTCCCTGTCTGATGTTCCGGTACCTCATCGCCTGCTTGTTGCTGACCCTGGCTATTACTCTGACTACACTTCCGGCTCCAGTTTGGCTCTACAGTCCTGCCAAGAGCTTATCCTGACTATCCATTATATCAGCTCCGGTTGTCACGGTGTGTTCCGGCCTCACGCCTATCAGAAGTTCTGACAAACCACATACCCAGATCTTGCAGTTCCAGTGGAGTGCTTCCTTAACCTCAGCTGGCCGTTCCAGCATCTCCTCTGTTCCTGACTGGATGCCCTGCTCGACTTACCGAGGTTACCCCTCCAACCACAAGTTCTGCCATCAATATCCACAGGTACTCGTGTTTCTCCTGTCCCTCAGCACCATCTGTTCCACCTTCAGTGGGGCCTGGGTTGGAGATACAAGAGAGGCTGACCATGTCAATTCAGAATTCTGTCAGGTACGTGACACTCTATTTTCTTGGACCTCCAATTTGTATGACAACTTCCTCTGTTCCCTTCGCATCTCCTCCAAATGCCTTTCCAGGTTACAAATCTGCTGGGCCTGTGTCTCCATTTTCTCCTACACTTCTTCAACCCATGTTAGCATTTGTCCAAGATCTTTATGGATCACCGCCATTTCCTTTTTATAGAAAATTCCAATTTTGCAAACATTTCCTCCATCTCTGTTTTTGTGGGGATTTGTGATATGGCTCCCTGTTGTTCAGGGATATCTGAGCCTGAAGTTCTGGGTCCATATGTCTCTGTGCTATGCTCTCCTCTGCCCCCATTGGGGTCTTATATCCCAGGTTGGGGTATCACCTGAGAGGGGTTCTGGGCAGAAGGTCAAGGTGTCCTGTATCCTGCATTCTCTGGTATCTCCTGGCCTCCAGATCTCTACAATGTGTCTTCCAACCAGCCAGAGTAGGAAGTGCCTCCACTAGTCTGTTTTGATCCCTGCAGGGCTCTGGGATCTGAGCCCCACTCCACGGCTGCTCACTCTGTCTCCCTGTGCTCACCTCCACTGCCGGCCTCCGTATGGTCCCCGCATTCACAAAGCTCCAATCTGTACCAGGTCGGGGAGGATCTCATGCCAGATCAGATGAGTTCTCTAGGTCAAGTACACTCTCAGTGGACTGGCCCCAGTGACGTCTGCATGGAGGGCATCAGGAGCTCTAATGCTCAGCAGCCTCCCTGCTCAGATACCTCCTCTCTCCCGTCACCTCCTGTGCTCCAGGGAACTTCCTCGTCAGCTGGCACCGACGCCGGTCCCTTCGGGGGATCCGGGATTCCAGCTCCTCCTCCATGCTGCCACTAAGTCCCTTTTCCAGGGCCCGCCGCCGCCACGTAACCTGCAATAGGGAGGACACTGCATGGCCTCAACCATGGACAGCAAGACCGGGTAAGTGTACTGGGTGGACAGTATAAGTCAGGCCCCTTCTCCATAGCAGGCATCGGAAGCGCTCATGCTCAGCAGCCTCCCCGCTCAGATACCTCCTCTCTCTCATCACCTCCTGTGTTCCGAGGAACTTCTTCGTCAGCTGGTGCTGACGCCAGTGCTTCCGAGGGATCCAGGATCCCAGCTCCTCCTCCATGCTGCCACTCAGTCCCTTTTCCAGTGCCCGCCGCAGCCATATAACCTTGTTCTTGGGTCCCAGCGGAAAGGAAGCAGTTCTATGATGGAATCACCCAATCAGGTGATAGGCGTTCCATCACATTGCCACAGTACCACTGCACTCTTTACCCTGGGTTGTATAGGACATACTCCTGACCACTGCACTCTGTACCCTGGGTTGTATAGGACATACTCCTGAACCACTGCACTCTGTACCCTGGGCTGTATAGGACATACTCCTGACCACTGCACTCTGTATCCTAGGTTGTATAGGACATACTCCTGACCACTGCATTCTGTACATAGGGCTGTATAGGACATACTCCTGACTCTGTATGCCATATTGTACAACAGTTGCTCAGTAGTCAGTATGTTATTGAAGATCTTCCTGAAGGTCGGGTGAGTGAAGGAAAGCAGATGTGATGGAAGAGTTCCCTTTTCCCCAATGACTGTACTGAAATTTGTCTGTTAGACGCCCCCTGGTGGCTCAGTCACTGAATTATATGTTGTGGGTACAAGGACTGTGGTAGATCCTACCCTGTGCACTACGGGTAAACTCAAGATTTAGGCCCCTCCCACTGGCAGCACAATGTTGCCACACCCACAATTCACTGCAGTGCCCCGTCTATTCCTTCTCTTCTGGGTACCCAAGGCTGAACCCCCCAGGAAATAGAATCCCTTTGTCCCTGTACTGTACTGCCTGGAGCCTATTGGTGGATCCTCTAGATCTGACAGTAAAGCTTTGAGTAAGACCAGAATTCTGCTTCCTGATTGGACATGATATGGATTCCTCCTGATTCTGGATATCTCTGATCTCACCAGTCCGGTATCAGAGGATCAGCAAACACGAGGATTGGATATTTTACAGACATGGCCAATGGTGGAAACTGCTGAACACCAATTCTTGATGTTTCCGAGAAACCTTCCCCAACCTTTCTATAATGGTGGAATCATTTGTCCGAGACCAGTAGGACCTTCTAGAACATTCTGGAGAAAAATAGGAGCGTTCTCAGACATGGTCACAGGGCGGTGCTCTATAAAGTCTAAAAAATCCACTCGATCACCTCCATGGATGTTCAGGAAAACCTTCCCCAACCTTCCTACAATGGTGGAATCATTTGTCCCAGAGACCAGCAGGACCTTCTGGAAAAGAATAGGAGCGTTCTCAGACATGGTCACAGGGGGGCGCTCTATAAATTCTATAAATCCACTCGATCACCTCCATGGATGTTCAGGAAAACCTTCCCCAAGCTTCCTACATTGGTGGAATCATTTGTCCCAGAGACCAGCAGGACCTTCTGGAAAAGAATAGGAGCTTTCTCAGACACGGTCACAGGGGGTGCTCTATAAATCCACTGGATCACCTCCATGGATGTTCAGGAAAACCTTCCCCAACCTTCCTACAATGGTGGAATCATTTGTTCCAGAGACCAGCAGGACCTTCTGGAAAAGAATAGGAGCGCTCTCAGACATGGTCACAGGGGGGCGCTCTATAAAGTCTATAAGTCCACTCCATCACCTCCATGGATGTTCAGGGAAACCTTCCCCAACCTTCCTACAATGGTGGAATCATTTGTTCCAGAGACCAGCAGGACCTTCTGGAAAAGAATAGGAGCGCTCTCAGACATGGTCACAGGGGGGCGCTCTATAAAGTCTATAAGTCCACTCCATCACCTCCATGGATGTTCAGGGAAACCTTCCCCAACCTTCCTACAATGGTGGAATCATTTGTTCCAGAGACCAGCAGGACCTTCTGGAAAAGAATAGACGCATTCTCAGACATGGTCACAGGGGGGTGCTTTAAAGTCTATACAAGGCTGGATCACCTCCATGGACCCCCAGCCATGTTTTCCAGGCTCTGATATCCCTCCATGTCTGATGACAGAAACCAAGGGGGCAATATACAGAACATTTGCTGCACGCATGTGATGAGCATTCGCCCCGCTGTGATCAACTCTGGACATCAATTCATAAAGTGTTTTCCTATGAACATCAGCTCCGTTTAGTGGCCAGAATGACAGATTACTACTTCCGTCTGTAAAAATATGACAATACAGAATTTCTGACACTAGATGGAGCCAATGATCATAGAAAATCCATCAAATATGGCCAATATTCATCATGGCTGGGCAATCAGCTGCCGTATTCCATCAACTATAGACCTCCAAATTTCTATAACCACAACATTTACTGAGCCAACGGAAAGGTGACAACTACATTTTTATTTGCTTTTATGTGCTTCTTCCGAACATGAGAGCTGGGATGTCCAGCAACATTCATATAGAAGACATTTCCCACATTCAAGGCACTAATACACCTCCAGGGTTGTGTGGGACCCGATGTACAAGAACACAGGACTTCAGAGAGGAACATTTCCCTCACTAGGGCAGGAAAGTGGTTTCTCCCTCGTGTGAGATCTCTGATGTCTGGAAAGATAGGATTTCTGTGAAAAACATTTCCCGCACTCAGGACAGGAATACGGTTTCTCCCCCGTGTGACATCTCTGATGTGTGACAAGTAGTGATTTTCGTACAAACCTTCTACCGCACTCAGAACAGGAATACGGTTTTTGCCCGGAGTGACACATTTGATGTGTGACAAGTTCTGATTTTCGTACAAAACATTTCCCACACTCAGGACAGGAATATGGCTTCTCACCTGTGTGCAATTTCTGGTGATTATTAAAATTGGACTTATCTGAAAAACATTTCCCACATTCAGGACAGGAAAACGGCTTTTCCCCCGTGTGAGATCTCTGATGTTTGCTAAGATGGGACTTCAATGAAAAACATTTCCCGCACTCTGGACAGGAAAATGGCCTCTCCCCGGTGTGAGATCTCTGATGTATGGCAAGTCCAGATTTTATTGCAAAACATTTCCCGCATTCAGAACAGGAATACGGTTTCTCACTTGTATGAAATTTCTGATGTCTATAAAGATTGGACTTCCTTGAAAAACATTTCCCGCACTCAGGACAGGAATGTGATTTCTCCCCTGTGTGAGATCTTTTATGCTCATTGAGATTGAATTTAAAATGGAAACATTTCCCGCACTCAGTACAGGAGTACGGCTTCTCCCCCATGTGAGATCTTTTATGCCTATTAAGACGGGATTTAGAATGGAAACATTTCCCGCACTCACTACAGGGGAAGCTCTTCCCTATTGGAAGGCCGGCCTGGTCCCGCACAGTCTGAGGGTCCTCAGGATATGAGGAATACGATGGTCCATCTACACTGTATGGAGCTGGATGGACATTGGAGGGAGCTGGGTTTTCACCTTGACTATACTGTGTGATGTCCTCATCTTCTACTTTCCAGTCTGGAGACAAAGTGAGACAATCCTCTGAGGTTTTCCTCATCTCCCGGCCATGGACTAAAATACAAAGACAAAGAGGATTACTAGACAAAAGCTGATTGGTTCCCCCAAACCAGGACTCCGCCCACATCAGGCAGCTTGGGCTCTGAGGAGCTTACAATTCCACCCTCAAGGGAACTAGGAAATGGCTCCTCTGATCTCCTACCAGGTCATTTCTTTATTCATGGACCTTAGTCAGAGAGTGAGGAAACAACCAGAACTGTCTTTTATAGGAGGGACAGTGATGAGGGGATTATAGGACGAGGGTCCCCACCCCCTCTATTACTCATCGCCATCTTCCCAACACAAGAAGTACTGCACTTCCTTATTTAGTCCATGACTTTGTCATGAAGAACAGCGGGGCTGAGCCCCACCAGAGGTCAGAGAGTGAGGATGGGGGGAGAACAACCAAGATGAAGACTGGACTGATCCTGAAGACCACCATCATTGGGGTATTGACTCCTCCCTCATTATCACTTTCTGTTTAAGAGTCCAAAGTTGAAGGATGTTATCACATTATTATCAACATGTAAAAGTCTGTGCTCCAATCACATCATCCGATATAAAATGTCCAGCTGGGAGGAAATGGGTGTAACAAAAGAGAATCCATATTATGTGTATATATAGCAGTGGGGGGAAGGGGAGAGCAGAAGTCAGGAGTATGTAATGTACAACAGAGTATATAGTGCAGGGGTCAGGAGTATGTAATGTACAACACAGAGTATATAGTGCAGGGGTCAGGAGTATGTAATGTACAACATAGTGTATATAGTGCAGGGGTCAGGAGTATGTAATGTACAACATAGAGTATATAGTGCAGGGGTCAGGAGTATGTAATGTACAACAAAGTATATAGTGCAGGGGTCAGGAGTATGGAATGTACAACATAGTGTATATAGTGCAGGGGTCAGGAGTATGTAATGTACAACATAGAGTATATAGTGCAGGGGTCAGGAGTATGTAATGTACAACAATCAGGGGTGTTGAAATTTTTTAAAAAACTACTTGTCCAGGAACTAAATCGGTGTCTCAATCTACTTGTCTCTCATGACAATCTACTTGTCCTTGTAAAAAAAACATACGTTTTAACTAAAAGTGTATTTAAATCTGCTTTAAGTAATGTGTGGGGTTTTTAAAAACAAAAGGGGCTTTATAGCAACTTAAACGTTTAATATTTTTAACATTGCACATGTCAAACCTTAAATCTGCGTGCGCTCATGAAACGGCAACAAACTTCAGTGCCCTATATTTTCTATAGCACTCTTATAGCCCCTTGTAGGTCATCAGTATAGTGTACAGAGGAGGTCTGCTGCTAGAATTATCGCTCTCATCACCCCCAATGTCTCCCCTTTACTACACTGAATGTAATGCGGTGCACATCGCAACGCATTACATTCTTTCCCAGCCTCAATGACAGGGAATCTATCGAACGGGGACCCGAAAGCGATGCATTACTTACGGATCAGAAGAAGGGGAGGGGAGTGGATGTGTCCACTCTCCTCCTCCCTCCCCTATACCACATCCCACAGCACCCACCGAACCAGTCTGGGGCCCGCAGAGCCCATGATATATAGCAGGAGAGAGGCTGAGACTGTGGGCTGTGTGGAAGCAATCGGGTGGCAGTGCTGCTGCCCGAATGCTTCCACCTGACAGGTGAGCTCTGCTGCTTGTCCAACAGCAGGGCTAAAGGCAAAAAAAAAAACACTATAGATTATATAGTGCAGGGGTCAGGAGTATGTAATGTACAACATAGTGTATATATAGTGCAGGGGTCAGGAGTATGTAATGTACAACATAGAGTATATAGTGCAGGGGTCAGGAGGATGTAATGTACAACAGAGTATATAGTGCAGGGGTCAGGAGTATGTAATGTACAACATAGTATAGTGCAGGGGTCAGGAGTATGTAATGTACAATATAGAGTATATAGTGCAGGGGTCAGGAGTATGTAATGTACAACATAGAGTATAGAGTGCAGGGGTCAGGAGTATATAATGTACAACATAGAGTATATAGTGCAGGGGTCAGGAGTATGTAATGTACAATATAGAGTATATAGTGCAGGGGTCAGGAGTATGTAATGTACAACATGGAGTATATAGTGCAGGGGTCAGGAGTATGTAATGTACAACATAGTGTATATAGTGCAGGGGTCAGGAGTATGTAATGTACAACATAGTGTATATAGTGCAGGGGTCAGGAGTATGTAATGTACAACATAGTGTATATAGTATAGGGGTCAGGAGTATGTAATGTACAACATAGTATATATAGTGCAGGGGTCAGGAGTATGTAATGTACAACATACAGTATATAGTGCAGGGGTCAGGAGTATGTAATGTACAACATACAGTATATAGTGCAGGGGTCAGGAGTATGTAATGTACAACATAGAGTATATAGTGCAGGGGTCAGGAGTATGTAATGTACAACATACAGTATATAGTGCAGAGGTCAAGATGTAATATAAATTATATAGTGCAGAGCACCCTTCTAGACAGGTTACTAGATAGCCTAGGTACCTTTAGTTCTTTTTGGCTCCCCCTGTAATCAGTGTTTGATTGTTTTGGACTGTTCTAGGCTTCACTGGCTTCAGGTTCAACTGCTTCCCCTGCCTTCTGGAGTATTATAAGTTATAGTGGGCTGGAAAAGGCAGATCCACAGCCTGCATATTTATTGTCTTAGCCAATCCCTGGAGGATGATGCCCAGTAGGTGACCAGGGAGTGCATAAATAGCCTAGGGTCTGAGGCAGCCCTGTTCTTGTCCAGGAGGAGAAGTTCCCAGCCTGAAGAGCTGCGTCCATTCTGGGCAGTCCAGCTGTGGTTGTAAATGTGCTGATCGAGGTCCCAGCTATGCTGGAGCTGAGGGGCCTATTGTACTGAACCTTGCTAGAACGGATTGAGAATCTAGTCTGGAGGGTTCATGGGAGGAATGTCTGGCTGATATTGGAAGGAGACATCTAAGTACCCAGGGACATTGTGAGTACAGACCAGTGTGTAGGATCCTAGTGACTGTGTGATGCTAGAGCTGACTTACAGAGGGACATTTCCTACAGTGTCTTCATGTCACTCAGTCCCTTAGTCACTGCTGGAAGGACCGTACTGAGAAGTGTGAGAAAGTCATAGTGTCCCCATGTTACTACACTACTACTGGAGTACCCCACAGCCCCCCTGCACCATATCCCAGGTCACCCCATAATACATCATCTATACAGGGATATTCCTAGACTGTTCATGGAGCCAGAAGAGTGACTGGGATGGAACAAGAACTGAAATTGAAGCACCACACCACTGCTAAGAGGTCCAGATACAACTTTATTCATTAACAGTTATGGGTACAATCCAAGAAGTACCCAACGCGATTCGAGGGTCCGAGCGTTGCCTTCATCAGGGCTTGACTGGCATCAAAGTGAACTGGACCTACAATTGTGTTTTTTGTGCATTGTGAAATACAAGCATCTTGTGTGGCCGCCAAACCTCTGGTTTGTTCCCATTGTTGGAAGTCAAGCCCTGATGAAGGCTGCGCTCTGACCCCCTAAACCGGCTTTTACTGGAATTAAAATTGTATCTGGACCTCTTAGCAGTGGTGTGGAGCTTCAATTTCAGTTCTTGTTGCCTTACACTACCAGCCAGGGAGATGAAGATGTGGAGATCCTCGGGGGTGTAGAAGTCACCTGCCCAGGAACCAGATCATTTACACCAACATCAATGCCTTCATAGAAAAATACCAGGAAGAGAACCCTACGGGTCCAACACCATCTTTCCATATTGTGTGCCTGGCTGCCACTGGGCGAGCTTTGAAAAAGAGCCTGAGGAAATATTAGATGGCCCATCCGGGGTGAGCGCTACAAGTGTAGTCCAATAATCAGTGGTGGCTTAAAGTGGCTCTAAAGGCTGAAGAATGCATGAAGGTAAAAAAACCTTATGCAGCTCCACCCCCAGACCCCCTAATACTCACCTGAGCCCAATCTCGGTCCAGTGATGTGCTTGAGAGCTTCGGCACTCCTGGCTCTCCCTCCTCATTGGCTCAGACAGAGCCAGTGAGGAGGGAGTGGGGGGCAGGGCTGTGTCACACTCTGTTTTACGGACACACAGAGTAGGACTTTGGAGTGAGCACGTATAGCTCACCACCATAGCAAGTGGCTTGCTATGGGGGCACTCCGCATGGGGAAGTATCCAGGAGTGCAGGCAGGGTCTAGATACATAAATTGTCTGCAGCACAGAGAAGGAAGATTATCCGAGAGAAATCCAGGAATACAGGACGGGGAACACAGCTCAGGAAAGTGACCAGGGGATTACAGGCTGATATCACCCAGTCCCCGCCCTACTCTGGACCAATCAGTGAGCAGTATGGGTGGAGGAATGGATTTAGTGTTCATGACCCACCTGTGCTGATCTCTGTAGGAGTGTCCTCCTCTATAAATGTCCCCGTTATTCCATCCTCCTCCATAGACTGCTGATCATCCCTCACATACGCCTCTTCTTCTTCTGATTTAACCTCAACTTTTATATCTATCAGATCTTCACCCTAAACCAAGAAAATGAGAGAAAATATAATTTGGAAAATATAAGCATTAATTTTGTGACATCACATAAAAAAATCCACAGTCCATGTTTTAGATTCTCTATCCCACCAACCTTGTAATGGTGAGGGATGGTGTGACCTTCCTGTGTAGAATCCCGGGAATACAGAGAACGGGGACATCTCTCTGGGGGGTTCCTGGTATTAGATGGCTCCATCATATCCTTGTGTCCTTCTGAAAACTCCTTCATCACTCCATACTCCTCATCCTCCTCTTTATACTCTTCCTTAACAATAATATTATAATCCCCGAGGATTCCACTCTGAAAGATATAATAAAACATTCATTGTAACAAACATGCTGTGTATAAATCACAACTACCAATAATTGTTCCTCATCTACCTGATGTTGTTGAGTGATGGTGTGACCTTCCTGTGTGGAATCCCGGGAATACAGAGGACGGGGACATCTCTCTGGTGGGTTCCTGGTATTAGGTGGCTCCATCATATCCTTGTGTCCTTCTGAAAACTCCTCCATCACTCCATACTCCTCATCCTCCTCTTTATACTCTTCTTTAACATCAATATTATAATCCCCGAGGATTCCACTCTGAAAGATATAATAAAACATTCATTGTAACAAACATGCTGTGTATAAATCACAACTACCAATAATTGTCAATCATCTACCTGATGATGGTGAGAGATGGTGTGACCTTCCTGTGTGGAATCCCGGGAATACAGAGGACGGGGACATCTCTCTGGTGGGTTTCTGTTGCTGGATGATTCCACCATGGTGTCCTGGTACAGATCTTTGTGTTCTTTTAGAAGCTCTGACTCCTCCATCCCCCCATCCTCATCCTCCTCCTCTTTATACTCTTCTTTAATATCAATATTATCATCCCCGAGGATTCCACTCTGAATATATAATAAAAATGCCATCAATGGTAACAATGCAGATAATGTACAGATCCTAATGATACTATCAGTGATGGTTCCTCATCTACCTGATGATGGTGAGGGATGGTGTGACCTTCCTGTGTGGAATCTCGGGAATACAGAGGACGGGGACATCTCTCTGGTGGGTTCCCATGACTGGATCCATCTGTAGGAAACACACACACTGACTGAATCCATTGTTTCTATGTGTTTATCAGATGATGGGGGATCTAGGTGGATCCTCCGTACTGCTCTCTCCTTTACAATAAAGTCTCCTCTTACCCGGTGATGTGAGGGGCGGCTGATTGTCCATCATGACGTCCTTGTAGAGGTCCTTGTGTCCTTCTAAATACTCCCACTCCTCCATGGAGAAATAGACAGTGACACCCTGACACCTTATAGGAACCTGACACACACAATGATACAGTCACCATCCAGACACATCCCTTGTCTGTTACTGGAGAATGTCCCAGAATTCCCGGCACCGCTCACCTCTCCTGTCAGCAGCTCAGTGATCTCTCTGGTGACTTCTAGAATCTTCTTCTTCTTTCTCTCTTCTATCAGGGAGGGAGGTGGAGGCAATGTGATGTCATATGATCTCCAGACTTCACAGGAGGAAAACTCTACATCTGAACACAAAGAGTCACATCAAATGATATTCCCAGAATCCTCCTCACCTCTCCATTCAGGTCTCCATTTTATTAAAGCCCCACTTCAGGCTGAGGTATAATTCCCCCCCACAGGACCCCCACACTACGCAGGGTATAGGCTTGTTGCAGCATTCTGATGTCATTACATACAACGCAGGACCAACAGTCCCACTTTACATGTGAGGATACCAAGGGACCCCACATCCTAAGAGCATCAGAAAAAAGTCAGATGGAGAGACATTGGGAGGAGCTGTGAGGTCAGTGTGATGTCATAGGATTCTCTGACTCTGAATGGAGGAACAATGGGGGGAGGAGCAGTGAGGTCAGTGTGATGTCATAGGACATATAGACTCTGGATGGAGGGACATTGGGGGAGGATCTGTGAGGTCAGTGTGATGTCATAGGACACAGACTCTGGTTGGATGGACATTTGGATGGGGAGATTTGAGGGGTCCTCTATATGAGGCTCCTGTATAAACCAAATCCTTGTTCCTGGGAACGTCCTACCTCTCCTAAACTGAAGAGTGACCTTTGACCTTTACCATCCAGAAATCTGTCTGGAATCTGTGGAAGTAAGCTGTCATGTGATCAGGTGACGTGCGGAGGAACGGAGTGTAAATAGCAGACAATTGTCTCCAGAGCCCCTAATGGTGGGGATGGATTTGGCGGCGTGCTGGTGCCAAGTTTCCTCCCCCCAGGGTCACTGCAGGTGTGGAGAAAAGCTGTGTAAGAGGATATGGAGGAGAGATGAGGAGGAGATCCAGGAATCAGGAGAAAGGTCAGGGCAAGCAACAGACGAGCGCATCCAAGAGACCAAGCTGGGGTCACTACACAGAAAATCAATCCAAGGAAACAACAGGCAGGACGAGGAATAGCAAGAAGGAGCTGAGAGACAAATGAGAATATTGCTCAGCCAATGGGAGATGATCTCAGCATGACTTCCATCATGAAGGAGATGAGGGGGAGGGGAGGAAGTCACTGAAGGTGACCATAGATCCATGGAAATTCAGCTGGTTCAGCAGGGATCGCTCACATTTCCATCCATGTGTGGCCACTGCCGGATAAAAGCCACTCCCCCAGCAGCTGCAGCCAATAGCTTCAGTGCTGATCTGTGTATTCTGAGAGTTGAGGAGTCCCCCCATTGTCAGAATACAAGAGTGCAGCGGGGAGGATTCCCCCATCCACCTCCAATGTGTGGATGGGGGAATCGGTTCAGTTTTTATGGTCATCCCGCTGGCTGAACGATAAAACTGAACCATGTAGGCCAGCTTTGGGGGCAAATATATTATCATCAACTCCTCCCCCTGAAGGGGTTAATCTATATATTACCTCCTCTGCCGCAAGATCCAGTAATGCTTCCTCTCTACTTCCCTTCCACATGGAACTTCCTGTCTGCACCTGACATCACTTCCTGTCTGTCTTTCATAGAGACTTCCTGTCTGGGTAGAAGTGAGATCCCCACCTTGTGGAGCTCAGAGGAACTGCAGCCCCGAGAAGCGTCTGGTAGTGTGACCCCGGCCTTGTGCTGGGTGTGTATGGACTGTAGATCCTTATAGAGGGGTCACCTCCACTCCCACCAAGGGGGACAGAAATATATGACTGCTTGGGGGAGGGACCAAAGGCAGACTGACAACTCATGGGGCCCCCGGGCAATAGGGGATCATGGGGCCCCTGTGTCCTTACCCAAACTCAAAAAAGCCTATGAAAAAGGTACCAGGGACATCTCATGGGGCCCCCTACTGACCCTGGGCCCTTGGGCAGTTTCTAAATGGTCAGTCCACCTTTGCTTCTGAGCCTAACCTCCTCTTTTGACCTAAAACAATGGACGCATGCTTCTACCCACTCTAATAACAACTGCCTTGACCTCGTATTCTCATACTTATACACTCCTTGTAACCTCTTCAACATTCCTTTTCCTCTTTCCAATCACTCCCTTATCAGCTTCACTCTCTCCTTGTCTTCCTCCTCCTTGTCTTCCGACTAGCTAACAGTTACCCATAGAAACCTTCACCATCTTAACCCTTCTCTTCTTTTTTCGGCAACAGATTGTCTCTATGACAAAATCTCAGCCCTGTCCTGCCCCAACCTGGCCACTTCTGTCTACAGTTCAGTGTCATCCACCGTGGACGCATTGGCCCCCTTACTACACACAGAATGTGGCCCCACTGCTACAACCCTGGCAAACAGGCAATAGGTTGGTCTCCCCTCTGATGATGTGCTTGGGCATGAAAGGCCTTAGGAGGAACCAACAGAGCATGATGTCACATCCGCCCGGAGCCACAAGGAGGCCCGGTGGCCATTTTTAACTAAGGGGTCAGTATCACTGCCCATACTCTGCATTGGTTTTACTACCCTGTATTTTTATTGATTTTTTATTTAATAAAATTCAACCATACTACACAGTTTTTTGGCTCCTATTTGGAGCTAATTAATTCGCAGGATACCCGTAATCTGATCCACAACCACCAGGGGGAGGGAGCCCTGTATCCAGGCTGAGCCCCCATCCAACCTTAAGGGGACCTCTGGACCTAGCAGCTTTACCATACACTTTCCAAGGCAGGACGATCTACCCATAGATGGAAGATCACCCATTCTGCCTACCATAGAGATCCTGGTGGATATTGATTATATGCGCATTATCCATGCGCGTCTGGTGAGTGCGCAATTCTATTATTGGTTCCTGCTCTAATACCTGTCCTGGAATTCTGCTATAGAAGTGGATCATCATAATTATCACTTATGAACTATTTATCTTGGAGATTATTTTTACAATTTATATATCTTAGCGCTGCACTTTATTTACTTGGTCATTTTAAACAGGCAATATTACATGCCTCAAAAATGTAGCCGTGCTCTCGTGCGTCTGCGGTGTATGACTAAGTCCCAGCAAGACTTCAACCAATATAAATCTGCCCTCCAAAAATACGATTCCTGCCTTCACACTGCCAACCAGACCTATTTTATCACTCTCATTAACCCCCACTCTTTTCTACCTTCAACTCTCTACTTCGTCCTCCACTGACTCCACCCACTACCTCACTTGCTGCCCAGGAGATCACTAATCACTTCTAAAATAGGATAATAATACTTCCCTCATTTAACCCAGCTTCTATAGAGGAAGTTACTAAACTTTTTTCTAATGCCCACCTGTCCCCTGGACCCTGTTCCCCGGCAAATACTACGGTCACCCTCTGGTTCTATCCTACACTCTCTAACTCATATCTTCAGTATCTACCTTTTTACTGGCATCTTCCCCAACTGTCTAAAACATGAGCTAGTCACCTCCATACTTAAAAAGGCCTCACTGGACCCCACCAATCTTAACAACCTAAGACCCTCCATCTCCTTACTCCCTTTTGCTTCCAAACTCCTTGAACGTCTAGTCTACAACCGGCTGGAGCTGCCACCTCATTGAGGATAACCTTCTCGATCCTCTTCAGTCTTGATTTTGCCTACAACACTTCACAAAAACTGCTCTCCTAAAACTCACAAACAACTTACTAACAGCTAAAACCAATGGTCACTATTCCATACTCGTACTCTTGGACCTCTCCGCTGCTTTTGACACAGTCGACCACCCCTTCCTCCTCAAAAAACTCTATTTACTTGGCCTCCATGACTGTACTCTTTTTTGGTTCGAATCTTACCTATGAACCTCACCTTCACTCTCACTTACAACTCTACTTCCTCCTCTGCTACTCCTCTTACTGTTGGGGTCCCCCAAGGTCCTGTCCTTGGACCTCTCCTATTTTTGATCTATACCTCTTCCCTGGGTTAGCTGATAGCTCCCTATGGTTTCCAATACCATTTTTGTGCTTATGACACACAAATCTATCTCTCTACTCCTCAGCTCACCCCATCAGTTTCCACACGTATCACTGATTTACTAACAGACATATCAGACTGGATGTCACACCACTTCTTAAAACTCACTCTATCCAAAACTGAGCTCATAATATTTCCTCCCCCACATGCCTCTTCCCCTGATTTCTCAGTCAGGATCAATGGCACAACTATCAACCCGTCCCTGCATGCCAGGGTACTAGGGGAACCGTGGATTTTGAACTATCCTTTCAGGCCAACATCCAATCTCTGTCCAAATTATGCCACCTCAACCTCCACAACATCTCCAGAATACACCCCTTCTTAACCAATGATACCACAAAGCTCCTAATTCACTCCCTGGTTATTTCTCGCCTCGACCACTGCAACTCCTTCCTCATTGGATGACCTTTACATAGGCTATCCCCCCTCCAGTCCATCATGAATACTGCTGCCAGACTCATCCACCTTACCAATCATTTAGTGCCTGCTACTCCTCTCTGCCAATCCCTCCACTGGCTTCCACTCAGTGTCCTCCACCTCTCTCTGCCAATCTCTCCACTGGCCTCCATTCAGTGTCCTCCACCCCTCTCTGCCAATCCCTCCTCTGGCTTCCACTCAGTGTCCTCCACCCCTCTCTGCCAATCCCTCCACTCAGTGTCCTCCACCCCTCTCTGCCAATCCCTCCACTCAGTGTCCTCCACCCCTCTCTGCCAATCCCTCCACTGGCCTCCACTCAGTGTCCTCCACCCCTCTCTGCCAATCCCTCCACTGGCTTCCACTCAGTGTCCTCCACCCCTCTCTGCCAAGCCCTCCACTGGCTTCCACTCAGTGTTCTCCACCCCTCTCTGCCAATACCTCCACTGGCTTCCACTCACCCAACAAATAAAATTCAAAATACTAACAACTTACAAAGCCATCCACAACTCGGCCCACAGCTACATCACTAACCTGGTCTCAAAATATTAACCAAACTGCTCTCTTTGATCCTCCCAAGACCTTCTGCTCTCTAGTTCCCATGTCACCTCCTTCATGCCCGCCTCCAGGACTTCTGAGCTTCTCCCATCCTATGGAACTACCTACCCCAATCTGTCCAGCTATCTCCTAATCTATCCACCTTTAGACGATCCCTGAAAACCCTTTTCTCTAACTAGTAAACCTCCATTTATTGCCTCCATCAGCTCATCCCCCACAGCTATTACCTTTTGTATCACTCAATTCTTCCTCCTAGATTGTAAGCTCTAACAAGAGGGGCCCTCTGTTTCCTCTTGTACCAAGTTGTATTGTAACTGTAATGTCTACCTTCATTTTGTAAAGCGCTGCGCAAACTGTTGGTGCTATATAAATCCTGTATAATAATAATAACTTTATATTTTTTCTCAGCTTTTCTATGATTTGCCCATATTTTGGTCTTTTCAGTTACTTTACTAAAATGGACTCTGTTCTTGAATCACTCAGAAATATCCCCTTCTTATATCTTAATGTACCTTGTGTCAACCACTAGATGACAATGTGACGGGAGTCACTTTGGGTGGGGGGCCCATGGAACCCAGCTCACTTTGGAGAGGTGGGGAGAGCCCTGTCTCAGTTCCCTATATCCCTCTTATGCCTAGCAACTACAGTGTCTCCACAGCATCATGGAGGATGTCAGCCAGAGTGGAGGAAGCTGGCCTCCCTCCCCCACGGCAGATGTGGGGTCCCCAACAGAAGTGCTGGCAACAGGACAGAGTGCCGCTGGCCTCTGCCTAGCAACTACACTGTCTCCACAGCATCATGGAGGCTGGGGCAATTGGCTTCTCTCCCCAGCAGCAGACTGAGATCCAGAATGTTTAAAATCATACAGCTGAAGTGCTGGCAGCTGGACAGAGAGTCAGAGACCTTTACCCCACCCCCACTGAGGACAACTACCCCTTGCAGTCAAGAAGTCAAGAATGGAAATCAGGTTGACCATCTATGTGATTTCACTCTGCCCTCAACTAACCAAAGTGGATGAGACTACAGTCCCCATCTGGATACCCCAGGGATGCTGGGCAGTCAGCCCAGATCCCCAAAAGCATGATGCAGTCAGCCCAGATCCCCAACAGCATGATGGAGTCAGCCCAGCCACCCTGTCTTCTCTCCAGTGGCTGAGAGGACTTCAGGGAGAATGATCAGTCCGTACTTCACCCCATTGGCGGGTATGTTCTATGAGAGAGACAGAGGTTGGCTGGGAGAGTAATGCTTTGTGTGGGGCAATTTGCTTGGGGTACTGTGTGGGTGCTGGCATTGGGGGACTGGAAGTACAGACTAACTTCGGAGTCAACCTGTCTGGGGTCTCCTCCTGTGTTAGTCCCCTGCTGAAAGGGGAGATATGTGATGGGAGTCACTTTGGGTGGGGGCCCATGGAACCCAGCTCACTTTGGAGAGATGGGGAGACCCCTGTATCAGCTCCCCATATCCCTCTTATGTGTAAATCACCATGTGCCTGTTAGGGGTACAGGGTGATCTGTCCTAATATTGTGTGGGCTTTGTCTCAGACTGTGTAGACATGTTTAGGAGCAAACTATTATGGGATGTATGTGTTTGTGTGTATTAGCTTAGTGGGGGGGATGTTTCCAGCAGCCCTCCCTCCTGATGGGACTGTCTGCTGGTGAGAGGTTTGAATACTTGTGTGTCTCTTGTTACTAAATGTAGATTGTCATTATATCTACCTCCTGGTTTACTTCAAGACTGGCATCATCTAGTCTTGTATGGTCGGCTGTGGTGTCTGTTGTTGGTGTTCAGATGGGGAAGCGGCATTCTAAAGGAAGTACTCAAGCACAGTCTCTGTTGGTTCCGTGACATTGGTGGCAAGCGGTGGGATTGTGCTTCCTGGATGTGAACACATCCAAACCTTCATTGGGATCCAAGGTTCGGATAGCAGGAGAGGAGAGACAGATACCACCCACAGCTATGGAAATGGAGGTCTTATGGCGGATGCAGCAAGTGCTGGCTTATCTAGACAATCCTGTTTCTGCACGGGACGAGCTTGGATGGAGGAATGCATCTGTCCAACAACTGGATGAGGGTATGGAAGATGGAGCAGTCGGCTCATCCCTCCAATTACAGATCCCAGGATGTATAGATCTAATGGATTTTTCTCTGGAGGATATTATGGGTGATAAGTCACCTGCCAAAGTACTGGCACTGATCCCAAGTGCCACCAGCCCGTGCCCTGGACATTTAGCCATTCCAGAGACTGGGGATTTGATAGACTTCTCTGCTGAGGAAAAACCACCTGGTGAGCCTCCAGCAGAATAGCTGGCAACAGGGCCAAACATTCCTGAGCTCTACCCAGCACCAACAGAAGCTTCAGTCTCCCTGAGAGAAGAGGCGGCTGGCCTTTCTCCTACACCACTGACCGGGACATGGGATTTCCTGCCAGCAGCATCTTTGGAGGTAAAAGAAACTTCTCCATCTGAAGCGCTGATAACCGGACAGAGGGTCCAGGATCTCTGCCCCACACCTGCAGTAATTTCAGAGGCCCAGGGGGAGAAGGGAGAGGAGGTTGTTGTCCTTCCTCCCCCACAGTCAGCCAGAGTTGAGGAAGCCGGCCTCCCTCCCCAACGGTTAGCCGGAGCAGATGTGGGGCCCCCAGCAGAAGTGGTGGCAACAGGATAGAGTGCCGCTGGCCTCTGCCTAGCAAGTACAGTGTCTCCACAGCATCAGGGAGGCTGGGGCGATTGGCTGCTCTCCCCAGCAGCAGACTGAGCTCCAGAATGTTTAAAATCATACAGCCGAAGTGCTGGCAGCCGGACAGAGAGTCAGAGACCTTTACCCCACCCCGACTGAGGACAACTACCCCTTGCAGTCAAGAAGTCAAGAATGGAAATCAGGTTGACCATCTATGTGATTTCACTCTGCCCTCAACTAACCAAAGTGGATGAGACTACAGTCACCACCTGGATACCCCAGGGATGCTGGGCAGTCGGCCCAGATCCCCAACAGCATGATGGAGTCAGCCCAGCCACACTGTCTTCTCTCCAGCGGCTGAGAGGACTTCAGGGAGAAGGATCAGTCCGTACTTCTCCCCAGCAGTGGATATGTTCTACAAGAGAGGCAGAGGTTGGCTGGGTGAGTAATGCTTTGTGTGGGACAATTTGCTTGGGGTACTGTGTGGGTGCTGGCATTGGGGGACTGGAAGTACAGACTAACTTTAAAGTCAACCCGTCTGGGGTCTCCTGTGTTAGTCCACTTCCAAAAGGGGAGATATGTGACGGGAGTCACTTTGGGTGGGGGCCCATGGAACCCAGCTCACTTTGGAGAGGTGGGGAGACCCCTGTCTCAGCTCCCCATATCCATCTTATGTGTAAATCACCCTGTGCCTGTATATATTGAGTGAGGCTCCTGATGGAACACGAAGAATGATTAACTTGATATGGTATACAGAATTAAAACATGAACCTTGTGGGTTTTTTTAGCTCTGGATGCAGAAGAAGCTGGGGGTATCTTTCCCAAACTCTGTTGAAATTCGGCCTCTTAGGTGACAGAGCCTGGGTTTGAACCTGGGCCTGAGTGGCAATGTTTCTTCTTGATGTGCCATCTGGAATGCTGGACAGCTCCTTTGACAATTATTTGGATGACCCTGCCTTGACCTTGTTTGTCATGAACCTTGAACCCCTTGCTCCTCCCATGAACTTCCTGATATAAGCCATGTCTCTGCACTTCCTGTTTGCCAGATTATTGTAATCTCCAGCCAGTACTTGCTCCTTGCCTTCTCTGCTGTCATCCATATTTTGCTACCACTCATTATTGACCCTTGGCTTGATCTTGACTATGTTTCTGCCTGAACCCAACCTGTGACTGCTCATTACTGACCTTGGCTTGTTCTTGACTATGCTTCTGCCTGAACCCAACCTGCGACTGGTCATTACCGACCTTGGCTTGTTCTCGACTATGCTTCTGCCTGATCCCAGCCTGCGACTGGCCATTACCGACCTTGGCTTGTTCTCGACTACTCTTCTGCCTGATCCCAACCTGCGACTGCTCATTACCGACCTTGGCTTGTTCTCGACTATGCTTCTGCCTGATCCCAGCCTGCGACTGGCCATTACCGACCTTGGCTTGTTCTCGACTACTCTTCTGCCTGATCCCAACCTGCGACTGCTCATTATTGACCCTTGGCTTGTTCTCGACCACTCTTCTGCCTGATCCCAACCTGCAACTGCTCATTACTGACCTTGGCTTGTTCTTGACTACGCTTCTGCCTGAACCCAACCTGCGACTGCTCATTACTGACCTTGGCTTGTTCTCGACTACGCTTCTGTCTGTTCCCAACCTGCGACTGCTCATTACCGACCTTGGGTTGTTTACTGATCACGCTTCCATTCAATCCTTACCTTCTTAATACGCTACCGGACCTCCGCTTGCTCACTTCCTGGTGAGGGTGATCCTGAGGACCGCTACCTGGTACTAACACGCAGCAAAATCTCCACCATCAGGAGCTCTGGTGAACACTGGTTAGTACTTAGACTCCACACCTCAGGTGAACCCACTCCTCCACCACAGTGCACTTATCCTGCTGGTTTCGGTGTGAGCCTTTCCACTGCTATAGCATCTGGTCTTCAAGCCTGACCCCTGATCGTGACATAAGGATTTATACACTCTGCAATGATGTCATTATGCTCTAACCATACAGCCCAGGTATTCTCATCTGGCATGTTGTCTAACAGATTCAGCATATCCAATGGAACCAGACAGGGATGCCCACTCTCCCCGATAATCTTTGCCTTAGTGGTAGAACCTTGTCATTGTCTAATCTGGAACTCTCATTACCTGCGGTTCAAGAGATTCTAGGAAAATTTGGAAGGGCCTCATTATATAAAGTGAACACATCAAAATGCTACGCTCTTCCAGTATCTATTCCACAGCCTAAACAGCTATTTCACAGCAAAGGAATGAAATCTTCAAAAGGGCAGTGTAGTCATCAGAGTTACCCCACTCCGGTAGCTGTGGTCCTACCGTACATGCAGATTCCCAAATTTTTCCCAGGTGACAAGCTTTGGCTCCAGCCTGCTGGGTTTTTCCTGAACAATCGTGTTGAGCTGAATGTGGAACTCATCTGAAACAATGGCTTTGAAATGTCAAGACTTTTTGGGAGCCTAGCCCTATTTTATATTTTACACTTTCCCATTCAGATATAGTGAATGCAGGGTCCGGGGGTTGGGATGCTCCATCTATTACCTATTTAGGCCTACAATTGACCTCCCCAACTTCTAATCTTTATTCATTTAACTTCCCCAATCTATTGGATCAAACATCCAAGGAAATGACAATGATTGGCAAAGTTCAATGGTGATGGATAGGAAGAATTGCTGCAAATATTACCCAAAATGTTATACTATTTTACATCCCTTCCCATCCTTATTCCTCTGCAATTTTTCTCTCACTTGGTGGCTATGCTAAGGAACTTTATGTGGATGGAGAAGAAACCCAGAGTCCCCTTATCATCGCTATATACTCATAGGAAATTTGGAGGCTTAGGGCACCCAAAAGCATACTACCAGGCCACTCTTGGACCAACTCTGCTATTGGTTCTCTTCTCAGGACAATAAATTATGGGCTGAATTAGAACAAGCAGTTACTCCAGGGCATTATCTTTCTGCTCTAACAGTGGCCTCGAGCCTTCACCATAAACCACTGATTACAGAATACCCCACTATTCAAGCCACTGTAAACGCTTGGTCTATATTGGTTAGATCAGAATTTGCTGAGGAAATCACTTGCATAATGAGAATTCCATTAAAAGCGTATGAGTATCTTATACTTTTCTTTTCAACCAAATGCTGGACTAAGAAAAGGATGAATTTTACTTCGAAAGGCATGGATGATTTAGAGGTAGCTGATCCTTATAGAGCCAACCAGATTGCACATTATCGATCTTCCAGCCCTTCCCACAAAATACTGATTCCTCAAAAAGTGTGGAAACTAAATATACACATTCAATCAAAGGTATATCATTCTGTTATAGATATTGTAACTACCATTTAATGAAAAAAACGTCTGCCCTATGCTTAAATGAAAGGCGGAGCTTAGCCAATCTTTTACATTAGCGCAATGGGAATGAGCCATTGAGATTAATAGCAAGTCCTCAGCCTGGGCTGATCATTGGGATAACTCACAGAAGATATTTCATAGGTGGTGTATGACCCCTGTGAGACTACATAAGACCTATCCCGACTGCTCACCCCTTTGTTGGAGGAATAGCAAACAACCAGGTAACTTGTACATGTATTATGGTGCTGTGATATCCTTAACCACTTGCCGACCGCAGATAGCCGAATGATTGCTTCACTGCGGCCGGCCAGTTCTGGGAGGGCGTCATATGATGTCCTCCCAGAACGTGCCCTGGGGGCATGCACCCGGTGATCTCCGTGATCGCCTGTGTCCTACGGACCATTGGACATGGCTGATCACGCGGTAAAAGGCCGCTGTGATTGGCCTTTTACCACGTGATCAGCCATGTCCAATGACAGCAGATCACTGGTAAATGCAGTTGCTGGTTATCGGCTGCACTTTACTCACGCTATCACAGCATGAGGAAAGTGCTGCCGATAACTGGAAATTGTCAGAGAAGGGATCGGCACCAATCATCAGTGCCCTAATGATAAGTGCCCAGCAGTGCTACCCAACTGTGTCCATCAGTGCCACCCAACTGTGCACATCAGTACCTAGTAGTGCCACCCACCAGTGCCCATCAGTGCCACCCAGCAGTGCTCATCAGTGCCGCCCATCAGTTCCACCTATCAGTGCCCATCAGTGCTGCCTATCCATGCCACCTATCAATGCCAGCTCATCAGTGCCGCCCATCAGTCCTGCCTATCAGTGCCCATCAGTGCAACCTATCAGTGCAGCCTCATCAATGAACATCAAGGAGAAAAATTACCTGTTTGCAAAATGTTATAATAGAAACAAAGCAAACATTTTTTTTTCAAAATTTTTGCTCTTTTTTTGATTAAAACACACAAAAAAAAAACACCTAGCGGTGAGTAAGATAAGAAAGCTCTATTTTTTTGAAAAAAATGATAAAATTTTCATATGGATACAATGTGGCATGACCGCGCAATTATCATTCAAAGTGCGACAGCGCTGAAAGCTGAAAATTGGCCTGGTAAGGAATGGGGTATAAGTGCCTGGTAGGCGAAGGGGTTAAAAGACTCTGGAAGGAGGTTTCCTCCCTTATAACTGATGTCTCAGATCTCTACGTCCCGCTTACACCAGCTATGGCCATTTTGAGTATAGGAAGCAGTTAGGACAATTGTCATACATATCCTTTTTGCCGCATGAATTTATATTGCTAAAGAATGGAAATCCACAAATATCCCAAGATTAGACACAATAATAGCTTGCCCAACATATAGAATAGAACAACAATTTAGGTAATGAAGTTGTTGAGTTGATAACTCTGAAGTTGCCATAAACTATTGGTTGGGAACTATATTACTGGTTAGGGGATATATAGTATAATGAATTCCCTTGTAGTGCCTTATACTGGTATGGTAAGCATTGTTGGTACTTGTTAAGGTCTGTTTTAGGCCCTTTGAGATGTATTATTTATTTATTTATTTCAGGTACTTATATAGCGCCATCAATTTACGCAGCACTTTACATATATATTGTACATTCACATCAGTCCCTAACCCTCAAGGGGTGTACAATCTAAGGTCCCTAAGTTACATTCATACATACACATATTAGGGCCAATTTAGACAGGATCCAGGTAACCTACCAGCATGTCTTTGGAGTGTGGGAGGAAACCGGAGTACCCAGAGGAAACCCACGCAGGCACAGGGAGAACATGCAAACTCCACACAGGTGGTGCGGTGGCTGGGATTTGAACCAACAACCCTAGCACTGCCAGGCGGAACTGCTAACCATTTAGCCACTGTGCTGCCCAGATTTAAAAGCCTATTCACAGTGAGAGCCCATATGGGGGGATAGGCTTGACCCTCATAAAAGAGGACTTTAACAGAACTTCTTCTCAGGTGTTTCTTTCTTTTGCTTCATATTTCCTGATCTATACCTATTATCTTATGTGTTCTAGGTATAGCAACAACTTGTTTATCGGGATATTTCATTGTACTGTATCGATGAAGCAGCAAATAAGATTGTTCCTATTGTCTTCAAAATAAAAAAAATGTTAAAGTTAAAAAAAAACAAAAAAAATCCCTATCAGGTAAGCCTAAGATATCATACCGCAAAGCACGGAACATCAAAAGTAAATTGGTCCCTAGCAAATTAAAAACATAGAATAGAACCTTCATCCATATTCCTTGCAATCAAAGGTATGTACCAGTGCCACAAACGACGATGTTTCACATGCAAATGTACTTTTACCAACAAAGGCAGAAACCTATTCATTGAATTAAATTTTTTTTTTTACAAATGTTTTTTTTTTAAGGAAAAGACTGAAAGAACAGCATAGCAACATGAAGAATAGCATGCAATAGGACAAAGGCACATATACAACAGGAAAAAGGCACATAAGTAATAATCATCTTAATAAAGTTCAATCATGTAAGAAATACAGTCAGGTCCATAAATATTGGGACATCAACACAATTCTGACATTTTTGGCTCTATACACCACCACAATGGATTTGAAATGAAACGAACAAGATGTGCTTTAACTGCAGACTGTCAGCTTTAATTTGAGGGTATTTACATCCAAATCAGGTGAACGGTGTAGGAATTACAACAGTTTGCATATGTGCCTCCCACTTGTTAAGGGACCAAAAGTAATGGGACAGATGGCTTCTCAGCTGTTCCATGGCCAGGTGTGTGTTATTCCCTCATTATCCCAATTACAATGAGCAGATAAAAGGTCCAGAGTTCATTTCAAGTGTGCTCTTTGCATTTGGAATCTGTTGCTGTCAACTCTCAAGATGAGATCCAAAGAGTTGTCACTATCATTGAAGCAAGCCATTATTAGGCTGAAAAAAACAAAACAAACCCATCAGAGAGATAGCAAAAACATTAGGCGTGGCCAAAACAACTGTTTGGAACATTCTTAAAAAGAAGGAACGCACCGGTGAGCTCAGCAACACCAAAAGACCCAGAAGACCACGGAAAACTGTGGTGGATGACCGAAGAATTCATTTCCCTGGTGAAGAAAACACCCTTCACAACAGTTGGCCAGATCAAGAACACTCTCCAGGAGGTAGGTGTATGTGTGTCAAAGTCAACAATCAAGAGAAGACTTCACCAGAGTGAATACAGAGGGTTCACCACAAGATGGAAACCATTGGTGAGCCTCAAAAACAGGAAGGCCAGATTAGAGTTTGCCAAACGACATGTAGAAAAGCCTTCACAGTTCTGGAACAACATCCTATGGACAGATGAGACCAAGATCAACTTGTACCAGAGTGATGGGAAGAGAAGAGTATGGAGAAGGAAAGGAACTGCTCATGATCCTAAGCATACCACCTCATCAGTGAAGCATGGTGGTGGTAGTGTCATGGCATGGGCATGTATGGCTGCCAATGGAACTGCTTCTCCAGTATTTATTGATGATGTGACTGCTGACAAAAGCAGCCGGATGAATTCTGAAGTGTTTTGGGCAATATTATCTGCTCATATTCAGCCAAATGCTTCAGAACCCATTGGACGCTTCACAGTGCAGATGGACAATGACCCAAAGCAGACTGCAAAAGCAACCAAAGAGTTTTTTAAGGTAAAAGAAGTGGAATGTTATGCAATGGCCAAGTCAATCACCTGACCTGAATCTGATTGAGCATTTCACTTGCTGAAGACAAAACTGAAGGGAAAATGCCCCAAGAACAAGCAGGAACTGAAGACAGTTGCAGTAGAGGCCTGGCAGAGCATCACCGGGGATGAAACCCAGCGTCTGGTGATGTCTATGCGTTCCACACTTCAGGCTGTCATTGACTGCAAAGGATTTGCAACCAAGTATTAAAAAGTGAAAGTTTTTGATTTATGATTATTATTCTGTCCCTTAACAAGTGGGAGGCACATATGCAAACTGTTGTAATTCCTACACCGTTCACCTGATTTGGATGTAATACCCTCAAATTAAAGCTGACCGTCTGCAGTTAAAGCACATCTTGTTCGTTTCATTTCAAATCCATTGTGGTGGTGTATAGAGCCAAAAATGTTAGAATTGTGTTGATGTCCCAATATTTATGGACCTGACTGTATATGTCAAGTACATGAACACGGTTGGCAGAAAAATATGCAGAGTAACAATACTACCAACAAAGGAACAGTATCAAGCAAACCCTAATAATCCATCAATCAAACAATAGATGCCGATGAGCAGGGGCGGACTGACCATTTGGAAACTCGGGTACTGCCCGAGGGCCCGGGGTCAGTAGAGGGCCCCATGAGATGCCCCTGATACCTTATTCATAGGCTTTTTTGAGTTTGGGCAAGGACAGGGGCCCCATGATCCCCTATTGCCCAGGGGCCCCATGAGTTGTCAGTCCACCCCTGCCCATGATTTTTCCAACCACCCCACTTTCTGTCACATAAGTGCATCCTATCCTGCAACGTGTAATTAACACATTCCTAAAGCATCACCATATCAACTCTCCATAGAACCGAGGCCAAAGGTACTACTGGTGACTTCCAATGTAGGGCTATGGCCCATAGGGTTGAGACAGATGGTGTGAATTAGCCTCATATCATTTGTCTGTATCTCTGAGATAGGGGCTCCTAGTAAGCAAATCTGCATAGACAAATGCAACGGGGCATCAGCCACCACAGAAACTTTATGCCAGACCAATGAAAGGCCGGACAGACCCAAAACATATGCACAAGGGTACCAGCCAGGGGCGGACTGACCATTTGGAAACTCGGGCACTGCCTGAGGGCCCGGGGTCAGTAAGGGGCCCCATGAGATGCCCCTGGTACCTTTCATAGGCTTTTTTGGGTGTGGTTTAAGTGTGGGTGAGGACACAGGGGCCCCATGTTCCCCTATTTCCCTGGGTCCCCATGATCCCCTATTGCCCAGCGGCCCCATGATCCCCTATTGCCCAGCGGCCCCATGATCCCCTATTGCCTGGGGGCCCCATGAGTTGTAAGTCCGCTCCTGGTACCAGCAAGGCAGCAACCCTGGAAGCAGAGGGGAGGCATCCCTGGAAACATGATATGTAGTCTAGAGGGGGTATAATACCAATGGGTTAAGACCTTAAGAGCCATCTCACAGACCAATAAAGATCTAGAGCTCTTACGTATGTTATCCACCATGGAGTCCCAGTCCTCTTCAGAAAAAGTGATACCACAATCAGCCTCTCATTTCTGTCTATACAGGGGGGTAAGTAAGTCCGAAATAAGACCCCTACCCCTAGGAGAGTCACGACTAATGCGTTCAAAAAACGTGATTGGGGACGAAGGTGTCAGTCCAAAATGTGACCTAAAAAAAGTGTCTTAATTGGCGATAACAATAGTGTTCGCGAAGTGGGATATCAAAAAGTGTTTATAACATCTCAAAAGGTATAAGACCCACCCCTCTAAAAATCAGATAAGGGCTCAATCGTACCACCAGCGAAACGCCTGTGGAGATGAAAACGCTGTGACAAAATTTGGGTCACCAAAAAATGACAAACCCGGTGAAACAGAAGAGACAAGGCCCAATTTAGATTTGTAGCGGAACCAAAGTATCAATGAGTGGGCGACAATCAAATTGTAGGTCAACAACGAGCTAGGGGGAATTTCATCCATAATAAACCCGGTAAATAAAATGGGCGTATAGATTGAGATTGAAACAATTGTGTACTGTCCGTGATACTTTTTTTATTTGCACTAACATACAATTTTGAGGACAAACTTTCGGGGAATGTCCCCTTCTTCAAGGTCCAGGCAGTACTATTACAATGTTTTAGCAGAATGTTAGAAGAGATGTGGGGGATGAGAAAAAAAAAAAAAAAGCAGAAAGAAACACAAGCCTAGGGTTACACGAGAGATAAGACACAGCAAAGCAAAAGCAAAGACTGGGGGGAGAACAACACTCACAGAGGGAGTCATAAAACTGTTGGATAATGATTGAGGAATCCCATGTCCAAATTCAGGCCCCTATCTCTTGTGTCAAATAGAATTATCATTCTTAGTTCAAAAGTTTTTCTTTCCTGAATGGATTTGAAATTTCCTTTAAGAACTAAAACATTGAGGTCTTCCATAGTGTGGTCTGGTTGTGTGAAATAGTGTCCCACAGGTGTGTAAAAGTCATCTTCTTTATGTTCCTTGATGGTATGTCTGTGCAAATTCATCCTTGTTTGCAACTTCTGTCCTGTTTTGCCAACATAGGATCCTTTGCTACACTTTCTGCACTGGATGAGGTACACAACATGACTGGAGGTGCAGCTGTATGATCCGGAGATATTGAAGATCCCTTTTGAGTGTCGGACACTTTTCGATGGATTTGGTTGCACAGTTTGCAGCGTTTTGTATTGCAGGGTTTGCTTCCAGTATTTGTGATATCATAATCAGAAGGAAGTTTCCTACTGATTAGTTTATTTCTGAGGTTCGGGGTTGTCTGAAGGCCAGTATTGGGGGGTTGTCTGAAGGCCAGTATTGGGGGGTTGTCTGAAGGCCAGTATTGGGGGTTGCTGGAATATTTCTTTCAGAGTTCCATCCTCTGTTATGATGGGTTGTAAATCTTTGATTATTTTTCTTATCCCTTCTAGTGCTGGGTTGTATGTGGTCACTAGAGGTACACGGTTGGTTGTTTGTTTTTTCTCTTTGTACTGAAGTAGATTTTCCCTTCGGGTTCTCAAGGCTGTGATTGAGATTCAAATCTAACCCAAGGGGTCTGGGAGTTAATAGTCGCCCATTGTGCTAATTTTGAGCAGCGGGCAGATAAGTAATAGAGCAAAAAATTGGGAAGGCCGAGGCCACCTGTGCGTTGCATCTTATACAGAATGGATGAAGAAAAACGTGGATGTTTAATACACCAGATAAAATTATTAATCACCCGTTGAAAATGATCAAGGAATGTTTTAGAAACCGAAATCGGGAGTGCTCGGAATAAATAAAGTAATTTAGGTAAAACATTCATTTTCACCGCCGTGACCCTACCCAAAAATGAGATAGGGTTCCCATGCCAGATCTTTAGCAAAGTAGAAAGGCGAGACACACATGGTGGATAATTGGCTGCAAATAGTCCAGAGTTCCTGGGTGTAAGGTAGATACCCAAATATAGTATCCGGTTCGTAGCTCAGCAGAATGGGAAAGAACCACGGAGGGATTCCCCCAAGGATTCAGTGACATTAACAGGCATGACAACTGATTTAGTAAAGTTTACTGTGAGACCCGATATGGATGAAAAATCATTCAGCAACGTACATAAATTAGGCAAAGATACTAATGGGTTAGTAAGAAAAAAGCATGACATTGTCAGCATACATACATAACTTGAATTGTGAGACCAAAAGTGGGTACCCCGAAATATCCAGGTGTGATCTTATAGCAACAGCCAAGGGTTCCAAAACAAGCACAAATAGTAGGGGTGAAAGCAGACATTCCTGACGGGGACCTCTGCCCAACGTAAAAAAGTCAGAATTACAGCCTGGGAGTCTAATTCTTGTTGGGGGGAGGCATACAGAGCTCATACCAAAGATAAAAATTCATCACTGAAGCCCAGTTTCTGCAACAGTGAAAACAGATAGGGCCAGAGGACACTATCAATGGCCTTATTAATGTCTAGGCCAGGGGCAGACTGACCATTTGGGAACTTGTGCACTGCCCGAGGGCCCGGGGTCAGTAGGGGGCCCCATGAGATGTCCCTGGTACCTTTCATAGGCTTTTTTGGGTGTGGTTTGAGTGTGTGTGAGGACACAGGGGCCCCATGAGCCCCTATTGGCCAGGGGCCCCATGAATTGTCAGTCCACCCCTGGTCTAGGCTCAGTAACAACACTTCTTTAGAGTGCAAATTGGCATCCTGAATAATTTTTAATGTAAGGAGTATGTTGTCTGTGAATAAATCCCGACTGGTCAGGTGAGACCAAAGAGGAGATAACAGGGGCCAATCTA
Source organism: Staurois parvus (assembly GCF_062004578.1). Classification (NCBI taxonomy): domain Eukaryota; kingdom Metazoa; phylum Chordata; class Amphibia; order Anura; family Ranidae; genus Staurois; species Staurois parvus. The sequence continues at coordinate 77,387 of NW_028319296.1, read as the reverse complement.
TCTGCTAAGATACGGCTAAATATCTTTAAATTGTTAAAGACCCCCCTGAGGACATGCTTGAGCATGATACGCATCAGGAGGAGCCACACCACGCCGTGACGTCACGTCGCCGGAGCAACATAGAGCTCCGGTGGCCATCTTACTTTATCAGATGGTTAGTCCTCATCGATCTCTGTCTGCAATCTTTCTGTTATCTTACCTTGATGCATCACAATAAAGTATTTTAACACCTACTACACTATGGGAGTACCTCTGTTGCCCCCTGGGGGAGTGCTTTAGCCCACAGACCGTTTTCCTGCATGGATCATTGCTGCACAGTGAAGGTCTGCCCACCCAGAGGGATACCACCCACCAGGATTACAGGGGGATCCCTAAAGGAAGAGGACCACCTACACCAGCTTTACACTACCTAGCATTAGAGGGAGGACCACCCACTATCTGATGACATCTGGATTATTTTACACAAAGCGCTTTTAACATGCGCTTCCGGTGAGTGCGCATTACCTTCACCACTATTGCACGGATACCGGACCCTAGAGTCACCAGAGCACAAGAGTCACTTTATTTGGGACCAAATTATCATTTGAACTTTTTTATATATATATTCATGTATGTATTTGGATTGGTTAAGGGATATTTATCCATATTTATCCATACCCATTCATTTTATATTTATTTGTCTTTGCTCAATTTAGCGCTGCACTCTTTTATATATCTTTAAATCGTTGCTCATCACAGAAATGGGTCTACAGTTTTGAGGTAAAAGATGATCTTTTAAGGGTTTAGGTAACAGGGACATGTTAGCCAAAAGCATCTCCTCAGGAAACGTGCCGCCCTGCAAGATATCATTGAACAGAGATACCAAAGAGGGGGCAAAATGCTTATAATAACTAGCCATGAACCCATCTGGGCCTGGTGCCGTAGAAGTTCTCGGTGCGCTAATCACTCGGGTTATTTCCTCCAGAGTGCATGGGACATTAATCGAAGATATCTGAGAGGGTGTAAGAGCAGGGAGGGGTAAAGAATCAAGCCATGAGCTTTCAAGGGGAGAAGGATTCATTTGTGGGGGAGCTAACAGGGAGGAGTAAAATTCTTTAAAGGTTTTCAGAACTTCATGAGGCAGAGAGGAAACGTTACCATGCTTAGTAGGTAGCTTATAGATATGTGGGGGCCGTATATTATTATTATTATACAGTATTTATAAAGCGCCAATAGTTGGCTCAGCGCTGTACATTACAAAGGGGGAAAGAACATGTGACAGAACAATACCAATACAATGCAAAACATGAGGGGATCGAGGGCCCTGCTCTTTCGAGCTTACAATCTAGGAGGGAGGGGATGGTGGCACAGGAGGAGATAGCTGTGGGGGATGGAGTGGTAGGAAGAGTGGAGGAGATCGGTCAAGTTAGCAGGGGGTGGGGTAGGCTTCCCTGAAGAGATAGGTTTTCAAGGTGCGCCTAAAGGAGAGGAGAGTACGTGATAATCTGATGGGTTGGGGCAGGGAGTTCCAGAGGATGGGTGACACCCTGGAGAAGTCCTGGAGGCGGGCATGGGAGGAGGAGACCAGGGAACTAGAGAGAAGGAGGTCTTGTGAGGAGCGGAGTGTGCGTGCTGGGCGGTACTTGGATATTAGGTCAGTGATGTAGTACGGGGCAGTATGGTGGACAACTTTGTACATCAGTGTTAGGATTTTGAATTTGATCCGTTGCGCAATCGGAAGCCAGTGGAGGGATTGGCAGAGGGGGGTGGCGGAAACGGAGCGGTTGGAAAGGTGGATGAGTCTGGCAGCCGTATTCAGGATGGACTGAAGAGGGGATAGCCAGCGGCGAGGCAGGCCAGTGAGGAGGGAGTTGCAGTAGTCGAGTCGTGATATGATGAGGGAGTGGATGAGCTGTTTAGTGGTTTCTGGGGTTAGGAACGTGCGGATTTTGGCGATGTTGCGGAGGTGGAGTCTGCACGAGTTTGTTAAAGATTGGACTTGGGGCTGGAAGGATAGGTTGGAGTCCAGATAGAGGTTAAGTTTCCGTACGAACATAGTTGATGCTGAATTGCTATGTAATAAAAAGGAAGCCTTAGACCAGCGCAAAGCTTTCTCAGTTTTTTGGGAAAGTAAAGTATCGCTTTTGCTATATCAGGTTTCTATTCAGGAGAGACGGGTTGCCTATATGAGTTCTGTAATGTGTTTCCAACTCCCTATTAAAGTTCTGAATTTGTTTCCAACGCTCCCTATTGCTGACTGCCACCATTGAAATGACGGCCTCACAGAACCGCCTTGTGGGCCACCCATAACGTAGCTGGAGAGACGTCAGGAATTATGTTCAGCTGAAAATATTCATGGATGGAAGTAGCTACTTCTTGATGGGCGTTAATGTCTGTAAGCATAGTCATTCAACCGCCAAGAGTAGGGAGTAGACGCTAGACCAGGGGTGTCAAACTGGCGGCCCTCCAGTTGTTGCAAAACCACAAATCCCATTATGCCTCTGCCTTTGGGAGTCATGCTTGCAACTGTCAATCTTGCAATGCCTCATGGGACTTGTAGTTTGGCAACAGCTGGAGGGCCGCCAGTTTGACACCCGTGCGCTAGACCTATAATGGTGATTGACAGCGCTACAATATGATGATCTGACCAAGAACACAAATGTATTCTCGCCTTTGCGGAGTTGGCTAGCAGGTAAGTGTAGCAATAGATATAATCCTGCCTAGCATAAGAGTCATGAAGATGAGAGTAAAATGAACAGTCCCTTGCTCCCACATTGTGTGCTCTCCAGGAGTCCATCAGCTGAAGTTCTTCTAATCTTTTAGTAAGAGATTTAGGGAAGGCCGGGGAAGAAGGTGAGGATGAACTTCTATCCAGCAAGGGGTTGGCCACCAGATTAAAGTCACCTCCCACCAGTAGATGGGGGACAGGAACGTATCAAGAATATAAAAAAAACGTGAAAAAGAAGTTGCTTGAGCTGAATTTGGTGCAAAAATATTGGCTATTGTAAATCCACGCCCCAAAAGGGTGCCTTTAATAATAATAAATCTGCTCTCTGGGTCACGGTAGACATGTTGTGCCTCAAAGGGAGACGAGTTATGGAGCCTGTTGGTTCCCCTCTGAAGATGTGTGTGCGCACGAAACGCGTAAGGAGAAGCCACATCACGCCGTGACGTCACGCCACCAGAGCAACGTGGAGCTCCAGAGGCCATCTTATATCTTGGATGGTTAGTCCTGTGTACATGCTTTTCATACCATATACTCTGATGCATCGGTTTTAATCTTTATTGGAATATATTCATTTACAATCCTACTACACTATTGGTATGTCCCTGTTTTAACTCCCTAGGGGAGTTTTTAATTTGCAGACACCCAGCTATCCTTAATCCAGAGAGGGGATCTCTCATCCAGGGAGCAGCACCCATTTAACCCCTTGGGGGTACTCTGGCTGATGCGGATCACCATTTAAGAACCTTAGGATCCCTTTGATGACCATCCATCCCTTAGAGGGTGTCAGGGCAGGGGCCGAGGAATGGACAGGCAGGCCTAACAATGTAACGCACTGGCTGACGACAACCACCACCCACAGACCGAATTCCCTCAGGGCGCGGAGTCTAAGTCCCAGGCTGCCCTTCACCAAGGCCCCTGATGGTGGGGATGGACTTGACGCAGCCAGGAACCAGGTCGCGGCCCCCGAGACACCTCAGCTGCGGTAATGGCCACCGCCAATGGCGTGTAGCTGGTGGAAGAGACAAAAGAGTAGTCAAACAAGCCGGGTCAACAACAACAAGACAAAACAGTACAGGACATCAGACGAGAATCACAGGTCACGAGCCGGGTTCAGCAACAGAGGGTCAGATCAAAGGAGAATACAAAGAATAGTCAAGTCACAAGCCGAATCAGATACCAGGAGAGTCACGAGAGTCAGAACAGAGTAATAGCAACACAAAGACACAAGACACAAGTGCAAAGAGAATGTGCGGGCCACAGGCTTATATGTCATCAGCCACACCCCTCTGGGGGATGGACCACAGAGACCTGAAGGCATAAAAGGATTCCCACCATGCACAGCAGAATCCAAGATGGACGCCAGCACATGGAGTAACATAACCTCAGGGAAAAGGTAGGACCTTGACAGTACCTCCTCCTCAAGGACCCCTCCCCCTCCGCGGCTCAACAAAAGGTTTCTGAGGAAAGCGGGTATGAAAAGCGCGGAGGAGGGCAGGAGCATGGACATCCGCGGAAGGAACCCAGGAACGCTCCTCGGGACCATAACCGCGCCAATGAACCAGGAACTGTAATCGACCGCGCACCAATCAAGAGTCCAGGATCCGGCTCACCTCATACTCCTCATGACCGTCAACCCGGACAGAACGGGGCCGAGGCAGAGAGGTAGTGAAGCGATTGCAGATCAGAGGTTTCAACAGGGAAACATGAAAAATATTGGAGATCTGCATCCCAGACGGAAGGGCAAGGGCATAGGCCACCGGATTCACTTTGCGGAGAATGCGGAAAGGACCGACAAAACGGGGAGCTAGTTTGGGCGTGGGCACCCGAAGATTGAGGTTGCGAGTAGACAACCACACCCGATCGCCGACCTGGTATGAAGGAGCGGGCAACCGTCTGCGATCAGCCTGGAACTTCTGGCGCTGAGCTGAGTCCCTCAAGGCCCTCTGGATCTGCCCCCATGAAGAACGCAGGGCAGCAAGATGGTTCTCCACAGCCGGAATGTCCTGTGGTGAGAACCTCTCAGGTAATACCGAGGGTTGGAACCCATAATTGGCCATGAAGGGAGACATCCCGGAGGAGGAGTTGACCGCCGAGTTCCTGGCAAACTCTGCCCAAGGCAGGAGATCGGCCCAATCGTCCTGATGGTCTGAAATATAACACCAAAGGAATTGTTCTAAGGCCTGATTGGAACGCTCCGCAGCCCCATTGGACTGCAGGTGGTAGGCTGAAGAAAAGGAGAGACTAATACCCAACTGGGAGCAGAAGGCGCGCCAGAATCTGGACACGAACTGACTCCCGCGGTCCGAGACAATCACCTTAGGCAACCCATGCAGGCGAAAAATCTCCCTGGAAAAGACCGTGGCCAGTTCTTGCGCTGTGGGTAATTTCCTGAGTGGAATGCAATGGCACATCTTGGAAAACCGATCGACGATCATGAGGATGACCGTATGACCCCGAGACACCGGTAGGTCTACAATAAAGTCCATACCTAGATGTGACCAAGGATGCTCCCCATTGGGAATGGGTTGCAGAAGACCCAAAAGGGAGTTGCCGTGGAGACTTATTCTGGGCACAGATCGAACATGCCGCTACATAAGAGGCAATGTCGGCACGGAGGGTTGGCCACCAGAATAAGCGAGAGACGACCCAACACAGCTGGTTCTTCCCCGGATGCCCGGCAGTCTTGGCGTTATGGTAGGTACGCAGCAGGCGGGTGCGCAATCCCTCGGGTACAAAACATCTACCCTCCGGCTTCCCGGGAGGAGCATCAGTTTGAGCCGCCAAAATCTACTCCCCAAGAGGAGAGGTCAGACTGGTGCGAATGGCAGCCAGGATCTGATCTGGAGGTATAAGTGAGATTGGCTCAGAGTCTTCCCTGGATAACTCAGAGTATTGCCGTGATAACGCATCAGCCCTGACATTCTTGGAACCAGGCAAATATGAAACCACATAGTTGAAGCGTGACAAGAACAGAGCCCATCTGGCCTGGCGGGGTGTCAATCTCTTGGCCTCCGAAAGATAAGTCAGGTTCTTGTGATCGGTAAGAACGAGGACCGGAACCGCGGAACCCTCGAGCAGGTGCCTCCATTCCTTGAGAACCAGAATGATGACCAACAACTCCCGATCTCCAATCTGGTAGTTGCACTCTGCAGAGGAAAGCTTCCTGGAGTAGAACCCGCATGGAAGTAGGGGTCCATCGGGCGACCGACGCTGAGACAGGAGAGCCCCTACTCCCGTCTCGGAAGCATCAACCTCGAGGGCAAAGGGCAACCCAGGATTGGGATGCGAAAGAATCGGAGCCGAAGCAAAGGCGGCTTTCAGAGCCTCGAAAGCTATGATGGCCTCAGATGGCCACTCGTGAGGGTTACTCCCCTTCTTGGTTAGGTCAGAGAGAGGCTTTGCCAATGTGGAGAAGTTCCTGATGAACTTCCGATAGTAGTTGGCAAAACCCAGAAAGCGCTGAATGGGCCGAAGACCATTGGGACGAGGCCACTGCAGAACCGCCGCAACCTTCTGAGGGTCCATGGAAAATCCCTCCACGGAAATTATGTAGCCCAAAAAGGCAACTTGGGATCGATGGAACTCGCACTTCTCGAGTTTACAAAAGAGTCCGTTCTCACGCAATCGTTGCAGCACCTGCTTGATATCCTGGACATGGGACTCCATGGAGGTAGAGTAAACCAAGATGTCATCCAGGTAAACCACTACGCACTGCTGCAACAAATCACGAAGGACATCGTTTATGAATTCCTGAAAAACCGCGGGCGCGTTACACAATCCGAAGGGCATCACCAGGTATTCGTAGTGCCCGGTTCTGGTGTTAAACGCGGTCTTCCACTCATCCCCGTCTGATCGGTACGAGGTTGTACGCCGCCCTAAGGTCGAGTTTGGTAAAGACTGTTGCTCCCTTAAGGCGGTCGAACTCAGAAATCAAAGGAATTGGATATGCATTTTTAATGGTAATCCGATTGAGACCCCTATAATCGATGCAGGGCCTCAATTCCCCACCTTTCTTCTTTACGAAAAAAAACCCTGCTCCTGCTGGAGAAGTAGACTTACGAATGTGCCCCCGGGAAAGCGCATCCACAACGTACTCCTCCATGGCCTTATTCTCCGCAACCGAGAGAGGGTACACCCTGCCACGCGGAGGAGTGGCCCCGGGTTGCAAGGATATGGCGCAGTTGTAAGGACGATGCGGCGGTAAGGTACCAGCGCATACCTTATCAAACACGTCCCGGTACTCCCCATAGTCGGTGGGCAACGCAGAGTCCGAGGAGGCACACAATACCTTAACCGGCCCCCGGATGCACCCGGCCCCACACTGTGGAGACCATGAGAGAATCTCGGCTGTTTGCCAATTGAAGGTTGGATTGTGCCTCTGGAGCCAGGGGTACCCCAAAACCACCGAATAGTGTGGGGAAGAAATCACCTGAAAACAGGCCAACTCCCTGTGAACAGCCCCAATGGCTACCTCTATCGGCAGAGACTCGTGGGTAACCTGCGGCGGTTGCAGGGGCCTGCCATCTATTGCTTCGAGAACCAATGGGGTAGCACGAGCCTGCAGGGGAATGGAGTACTGTGCAGCAAACGAGCTGTCCAAGAACAACCCACCGGCCCCAGAGTCTACCAACGCCTGGGCCGTCACCGAGCCCTCCGTCCAAGAAAGGACCACGGTGATCAGTGGCTTCCTCGTCCCCTTGCGGAACGCCGGGGACGAGGAAACTCCACCCAAGATCTGTCCCCGACATGATCTCAGGTGCGAGCGTTTCCCGGACGGACTGGACAAGACTGCCGAAAGTGCCCACCGAGGCCACAGTACAGGCAGCGACCCTCCCGACGCCGAGCGGCCCGCTCTCCCTCGGAAAGGCGAGCAAACCCAAGCTGCATGGGTTCCCCACCAGACAAGCTATCCCCAGGAGGCGTGGGAGGAGAGGGAGGAACGGGTGGGACAGAAAACGCAGGTGCCAGTCGATTGGAAGGCCTCCGCAGGCATTCCTTGAGTGAAGGCCTCTCCCTGAGCCTGGTGTCAATCAGGATCAGGAAAGAGATGAGCTCCTCCAACACCACAGGCAGTTCCTTAGCTGCAATCTCGTCCTTCAATGTGTCAGAAAGACCATGGGAAAACGCAGCCACCAGAGCCTCATTGTTCCAACCGACCTCTGCCGCCAGGGTACGAAACTCTATAGCGTACTCGGCCACGGTCCGTGAACCCTGATTCATGGTCATGAGCAGCTTGGCCGCCGAGGCGGAACGAGCCCGTACGTCGAATACCCTACGGAAGGCATCGACAAAACCGGAAAAATCTTGAATCACCGGGTCGTTCCTCTCACATAAGGGATTTGCCCAGGCCAAGGCCTTGTCTGAGAGTAGTGAAATTAGGAACCCCACCTTTGACCTCTCAGACGGAAAGGCATGGGGTATTCAAAATAAATACCCACCTGGTTGAGGAACCCACGACACTGACTCGGCTCACCCCCAAAGCGCTGTGGAAGAGGGGCAGAACCAGTCATACCCCTGGGCGCCGCTGATGCAGCCGTCGAGGTGGTGGACGCAATAGGCGGAGAAGCAGCGGGAGAGACCACCGGAGTGACTACCGGCCTAATAGCACCAGGAGCAAGGTGTGCAGTGCGTGCCAGCAGAGTTTGCAACGCCTGAGTGAACTGATCCAACAGGTGATCCTGTTGATCGAGTCTGGCGACTAGCATTGGGAGCGAAGGCGTGCCTGCACCATCAGGGTTCATGGCACTTGTGTAATGTCAGGGCAGAGGCCGAGGAACGGACAGGCAGGCCTAACAATATAACACACTGGCTGACGACAACCACCACCCACAGACCGAAGTCCCTCAGGGCGCTGAGTCTAAGTCTCAGGCTGCCCTTCACCAGGGCCCCTGATGGTGGGGATGGACTTGACGCAGCCAGGAACCAGGTCACGGCCCCCGAGACACCTCAGCTGCGGTAATGGCCGCCGCCAATGGCGTGTAGCTGGTGGAAGAGACAAAAGAGTAGTCAGACAAGCCGGGTCAACAACAACAGGACAAAACAGTACAGGACAGCAGATGAGAATCACAGGTCACGAGCCGGGTTCAGCAACAGAGGGTCAGATCAAAGGAGAATACAAAGAATAGTCAAGTCACAAGCCGAATCAGATACCAGGAGAGTCACGAGAGTCAGAACAGAGTAATAGCAACACAAAGACACAAGACACAAGTGCAAAGAGCATGTGCGGGCCACAGGCTTATGTCATCAGCCACACCCCTCTGGGGGATGGACCACAGAGACCTGAAGGCATAAAAGGATTCCCACCATGCACAGCAGAATCCAAGATGGACGCCAGCACATGGAGTAACATAACCTCAGGGAAAAGGTAGGACCTTGACAGAGGGAAGACATTCCCATTCCAGGCTTGCTTTGATGTCCTTTAGAGTTACTGATACAGGCGCATTATATATGCGCTTCCGGGGAGTGCGCATTCTCTATATTACTATTTCACAGACACCTGTCTCCAGGAAGCAAGCACCTTAAAGAGCACTTTAATCATTTCTCTGAACTGTTGATGATCTGGAATTTTTTGTAACATACTTGTTTTATTAGGTTTATTCATTTCTTTTAGCGCTGCACCTATTTTACATTGCTTTTATTAAGGGTTTTTGGTTACCTTTGTGCATAGCAGCTTTTATTGAATTTTTAGAGAGCTCACATCTCCTTTATATTTATATGAAGAATTGCTACCCCCCTGCTCATAGCAGAGTGTAAGGTGTAAAACCCCTGTTTATATGATCTGTGAACAAATGTGGGATGTTTAGCCGCTGCCAAATGGGCCACTTGTAGTAGAATAATCTTCTCCCTTAGTCGTCTATATTGGAGAAAGGCAGTTTTGCGCTTATTTGTAGAATTGAAACCTTGGACATTATGTGAGATGCAATCAATCACCATGGCTAAATGCAAGAAAAATAGTGTCTGACAACATTATCGTGTCAATCTAATCTGCATCAGAAGTCTTTGGTCTTACTATTGGAGTCCCCAGATCTGCAACTCGTAAGGTGAAATCTGCTAGTATTTTATGGAATATCCACGCCGCAAAGATGTGGCAAGGAGATCCATAACACTGCATATGACTACCCTCATGTACTGAAATATAAAAAAAAAACCAAAATCATAAAACAGGGCCCAAAGAGCCCCTAAAACTAAAGAAAACACAACAAACCATGGATTAGGGAGACAAGCTGAAACATAATATCAAAGGGCCAACAGGGCCCAAACCCCGTCACCGTAAAATATGGAGAGCAGAGTTGCCACTCCACAACAGAACGGTGACCTCTCCGACCATGCCCAGCAACAGTGTGGGGTCGCGTATCAACAATTGCCACTGAAACAGTATGGGGGCCATAAATCATGGGTCTAATATCCCATTCAAAAATTTTAGCACGTCCAGATAATTAGGGGGTAAACCCGAGGCGGACTGACAACTCATGGGGCCCCCGGGCAATCGGGGATCATGGGGCCCCTGTGTTCTTGCCCAAACTCAAAAAAGCCTATGAAAAAGGTACCAGGGGCATCTTATGGAGCCCCCTATTGACCCTGGGCCCTCGGGAAGTGCCGAGTTTCCAAATGGTTAGTCCGCCCCTGGGTAAACCCAAAATTAATAGTCAGCAGCCAGTCTCAATATCATATCAAAGTAGAAAGTGGTCATCAAATGAGCAAATCCCATTCATCCCAGTTTTTGTCCGATTCTCCTCCTATCATGTCGTGGAGATGAAGTGTTCCAGATGGGAGATCCCCGATGGGTAGAAGGTGGACGTTGAGGTGTAGGAGCATCTACCAGGCCCAACTTTGCCAGGATTTCTTGCCCCTAGGAGATACTTGTGTAAGTGCTGCTATTGTGTGGAACTATCATCTTAAAGAGAAAACTCCATTTGTAGCGAATTTGAGCCGAGGAAAGAGCAAACGTGACCTCCTACATTTTTCCAATGTGGCCGGAGAGACATCTGGAAAAATTTGTACAGTTGAGCCCTCAAAAGAAATCACAGGAGTATTGCGAGCCGCTCTAAGTATATCTTCTTTAATCAGAAAATCCTTCATATACAGAACAATGTCCCAAGGCGGTTTATCATTAGGAGGCTTAGGACACAGAGGTCTATGTATATGGTCACACAGAGAGTATCTAGCATCTTGGTCTGGGAGAAGGGATTAGAACAATTTAGTTGTAGCCTGTAAAAGATCAGTCACCGTCGCCAGAACTCCACGAACACGTAGATTATTCCTGCGGTTACGGTTATCGAGATCTTCAACCTGCACCTGCATAAAGTCCATTTGCAGATGTCATGATCCTTGGAGAGCTCGCCATGAGCCTAGCTCGTGTTTAATTTCTAAGTGGTCAGTTGTAGAACCTAGCGCAGCTATTTCCTGAGAAAGGACGTTTTATGGAGCTCCGACTGATATTTATCGGCCAGTTTGGAGTACATAGTCTCCAGACATCCCAGCTCCAGTTGTGCTGTCGGGCAGGGCACAGAGGCCACTACTGGCTAGGCCTCAACACATTTTGGTCACCAGAATCTCGGAGGGGGTGTAGAGAGCCTGGATTCTCCCCCCCAGGTAGCAGTAATCCAAGGCAGGGCCCCGGGCCTAGTGATGGCCATGCCACTCCAGAGGGGGGCGTGCGGGCATTGCTGGCATGAAGGCCCTAACAAGCCTCAGCCTCTGGTGCCTGGAAGGGGGGGGGGGTCAGGTGGCAACTTAGGGCTCTCCCCGTGGGTCCGAGAGTCAGGGTGAGCCCAAATCCCAGGCCGCACCAAGGATCAGCCACCTCTACCCCAATTTATAAGACTATCGCCTACTCTGCTCACTTTTGGAGATCTTTGAAAACCTCTCTTCAGGGAAGCCTATCCTGCCCTCAGCTATAAAAGGAATCTTCTACCCTTCCTACGAGTCCATTCCCCACAGTTAATACCTTTTGTACCACTAGCCCCTCCCTCCTAGATTGTAAGCTGCCAGGATCAGGGCCCTCCTAACCCTCTTGTATTGAACTGTAATGTTTCCCATTATATTGTAAAGTGTTGAGCAAACGTTTGGCGCTATATAAATCCTGTATAATAAAATAATAAGTGTTTGATCCCCTGCTGATTTTGAATGTTTGCCTACTCACAAAGAAATGATCAAACTCTCCACCATGGCAAAGATGTAGAGATTGTAGACCTACACAAGGCTGGACTGGGCTGCCAAACTATCGCCAAGCAGCTTGGTGAGAAGGTGACAACAGTTGGTGCAATCATTCACAAATGGAAGAAACACAAAACAAGTGTCAGTCTCCCTAGGTCTGGTGCACCATGCAAGATCTCACCTCATGGAGTGTCAATGATCATGAGAAGAGTGAGGAATCATCCCAGAACTACACGTGAGGATCTTGTCAATGATCTCCAGGCAGCTGGGACCACAGTCACCAAGAAAACAATTGGTAACACACTACGCCGACAAGGACTGAAATCCTGCAGTGCCCACAAGGTCCCTCTGCTCAAGAAAGCACATGTCCAGGCTCGTCTGAAGTTTGTCACTGAACATCTGAATGATGCAGAGGAGGACTGGTGGAAAGTGTTGTGGTCAGATGAGACCAAAATCCAGCTCTTTGCCATCAACTCAACTCACTGTGTTTGGAGGAGGAGGAATGCTGCCTATGACCCCAAGAACACCATCCCAAATGTGAAACATGGTGGTGGAAACATTCTGCTTTGGGGGTGTTTTTCTGCTAAGGGGACAGGACAACTGCACCGCATCAAAGGGACGATGGACGGGGCAATGTACCGTCAAATCTTGGGTGAGAACCTTCTTCCCTCAGCCAGGGCATTGAAAATGGGTCGTGGATGGGTGTTCCAGCATGACAATGACCCAAAACACACGGCCAAGGCAACAAAGGAGTGGCTCAAGAAGAAGCACATTAAGGTCCTGGAGTGGCCTAGCCAGTCTTTAGACCTTAATCCGATTGAAAATCTGTGGAGGGAGCTGAAAGTTCTAGTTGCCAAATGTCAGCCACCAAACCTTAATGACTTGGAGAGGATCTGCCAAGAGGAGTGGGCCAAAATCCCTCCTGAGATGTGTGCAAACCTGGGGGCCAACTACAGGAAACGTCTGACCTCTGTGATTGCCAACAAGGGATTTGCCACCAAGTACTAAGTCATGTTTTGTGAAGGGGATCAAATACTTATTTCCCTCATGAACATGCAAATCAGTCATCATTTGTTAGACGCATTTCTGCTGAATTTGTTGTTGCTATTCTGTCTCTCAGTGTTACAATACACCGAACATTCGATTTTTAGACCGATCATTTCTTTGTGAGGGGCATAAATTCAAAATCAGCAGGGGAGCAAATACGCATTTCCTTCACTGTATCTGAGGTGTATATCAGGGTGTGCTTCTTCCCCACATGAGAACTGGGATGTCCAGCAACATTCATCTAGAAGACATTTCCCGCACTCAAGGCTCTAATACACCTCGAGGGTTGTGTGGGACCCCCGATGTACAGGAAGACAGGACTTCAGTGAGGAACAGATCCCTCACTCAGGACAGGAATACGGCTTCTCTCCGTGTGACATCTCTGGTGTCTGTAAAGATTGGACTTCTGTGAAAAACATTTCCCGCACTCAGCACAGGAATGTGGCTTCTCCCCTGTGTGAGATCCCTGATGTATATTAAGATGGGATTTCTGTGAAAAACATTTCCCACACTCAGAACAGGAAAATGGCTTCTCCCCCGTGTGAGATCCCAGATGTTTGTGAAGATTAGACTTCTGTGAAAAACATTTCCCACACTCAGGACAGAAAAGTGGTTTCTCCCCCGTATGAGATCTCTGATGTCTGGAAAGATTGGACTTCTGTGAAAAACATTTCCCGCACTCAGTACACGAATACGGCTTATCCCCTGTGTGAGATCTCTGATGTGTGTAAAGAATGGACTTCTCTGAAAAACATTTCCCGCACTCAAGACAGGAATACGGCTTCTCCCCTGTGTGAGATTTCTGATGTTTGTAAAGATTGGACTTTGCTGAAAAACATTTCCCACACTCAGGACAGGAATACGGCTTCTCTCCTGTGTGAGATTTCTGATGTTTGTAAAAATTGGACATCACTGAAAAACATTTCCCGCATTCAGGACAAGAATATGGCTTTTCACTGGTGTGAGATCTCTGATGCATAACAAGTCCTGATTTGTATACAAAACATTTCCCACACTCAGAACAGGAATGTGACTTCTCCCTCGTGTGAGAGCTCTGATGTTTGTATAGATTCAACTTCTGTAAAAAGCATTCCCCACACTCGGGGCAGGAATACGGCTTCTCCCCTGTGTGAGATCTTTGATGTCTGTAAAGCTTGGAATTTAGTGAAAAACATTTCCCACACTCATGACAGGAATATGGCTTTTCCCCTGTGTGAGCTCTCTGATGCATATAAAGATTGCACTTATGTGAAAAACATTTTCCGCACTCAGAACAGCAAAACGGCTTTTCCCCCGTGTGAGATCTTATATGCGCATTAAGTTTGGATTTAAAACAGAAACTTTTCCCGCACTCAGTACAAGAGAAGTTCTTCTCTGTTGGAAGGCCGGCCCGGTCCCGCACAGTCTGAGGTTCCTCAGGATACGAGGAATCCGATGGTCCATCTACACTGGGTGGTGCCGGATGGACATTGGAGGGAGCCGGGTTTTCTCCTGGACTATACTGTGTGATGTCCTCATCTTCTACTTTCCAGTCTGGAGACAAAGTGAGACAATCCTCGGAGGTTTTCCTCATCTCCCGGCCATGGACTAAAATACAAAGACAAAGAGGATTACTAGACAGGAGCTGATTGGTTCCCCCAAACCAGGACTCCACCCACATCAGGCAGCTTGGTCTCTGAGGAGCTTACAATTCCACCCTCAAGGGAACTAGGAAATGGCTCCTCTGATCTCCTACCAGGTCATTTCTTTATTTATGGACCTTAGTCAGAGAGTGAGGAAACAACCAGAACTGTCTTTTATAGGAGGGACAGTGATGAGGGGATTATAGGACGAGGGTCCCCACCCCCTCTATCACTCATCACCATCTTCCCAACACAAGAAGTACTGCACTTCCTTATTTAGTCCATGATTTAGTCATGTATATATAGCAGTGGGGGAGGGGGGGAGCAGAACTCAGGACTATGGAATGTACAACATAGAGTATATAGTGCAGGGGTCAGGAGGATATAATGCACAATATAAATTATATAGCGTAATGGTCAGGACTCATGATATTGGTATTCAGTAATCAGTGGCAGTTTACATGTTTACTGTAGACAAGTTGCAGAGATCCCACACCGCTGCCTCCCATCTCCTGAGACTGCACTCAGTGACTTGGGTCTGAGACTATACAGACATATCCCTCCACCCGGCACAGCCAGCAAATAACAGGACAAGTAACCCTGGGAGAATTGTTCTGTCAGAGATCAGGATTGGGGAGGGAGACCCTAGACACATGCTTAGTTTGAGTATCGCTTATCAACAAAAAAATCAACATTTTGCTGCCAGCTGAACCCCAGAATCTCCATAAATCCAGTCTAGATACATAAATTGTGTCTGCAGCACAGAGAAGGAAGATTATCCGAGAGAAATCCAGGAATACAGGACGGGGAACACAGCTCAGGAAAGTGACCAGGGGATTACAGGCTGATATCACCCAGTCCCCGCCCTACTCTGGACCAATCAGTGAGCAGTATGGGTGGAGGAATGGATTTAGTGTTCATGACCCACCTGTGCTGATCTCTGTAGGAGTGTCCTCCTCTATAAATGTCCCCGTTATTCCATCCTCCTCCATAGACTGCTGATCATCCCTCACATACGCCTCTTCTTCTTCTGCTTTCACCTCAACTTTAGGATCTCTCAGGTTTCCACTCTGAATATATAATAAAATGACATCAATGGTAACAATGCAGATAATGTACAGATCCTAATGATACTATCAGTGATTGTTCCTCATCTACCTGATGATGGTGAGGGATGGTGTGACCTTCCTGTGTGGAATCCCGGGAACACAGAGGACGGGGACATCTCTCTGGTGGGTTCCTGGTATTAGGTGGCTCCATCATATCCTTGTGTCCTTCTGAAAACTCCTCCATCACTCCATACTCCTCATCCTCCTCTTTATACTCTTCTTTAACATCAATATTATCATCCCCGAGGATTCCACTCTGAAAGATATAATAAAACATTCATTGTAACAAACATGCTGTGTATAAATCACAACTACCAATAATTGTCATCATCTACCTGATGATGGTGAGGGATGGTGTGACCTTCCTGTGTGGAATCCCGGGAATACAGAGGATGGGGACATCTCTCTGGTGGGTTCCTGTAGCTGGATGACTCCACCATGGTGTCCTTGTACAGATCTGTGTGTCCTTTAGGAAACTCCGACTCCTCCATCCCCCCATCCTCATCCTCCTCCTCTTTTATCTCTTCTTTAACCTCAACTTTAGGATCTCTCAGGTTTCCACTCTGAATATATAATAAAAATGCCATCAATGGTAACAATGCAGATAATGTACAGATCCTAATGATACTATCAGTGATGGTTCCTCATCTACCTGATGATGGTGAGGGATGGTGTGACCTTCCTGTGTGGAATCCCGGGAATACAGAGGACGGGGACATCTCTCTGGTGGGTTCCCATGACTGGATCCATCTGTAGGAAACACACACACTGACTGAATCCATTGTTTCTATGTGTTTATCAGATGATGGGGGATCTAGGTGGATCCTCCGTACTGCTCTCTCCTTTACAATAAAGTCTCCTCTTACCCGGTGATGTGAGGGGCGGCTGATTGTCCATCATGACGTCCTTGTAGAGATCCTTGTGTCCTTCTAAATACTCCCACTCCTCCATGGAGAAATAGACAGTGACACCCTGACACCTTATAGGAACCTGACACACACAATGATACAGTCACCATCCAGACACATCCCTTGTCTGTTACTGGAGAATGTCCCAGAATTCCCGGCACCGCTCACCTCTCCTGTCAGCAGCTCAGTGATCTCTCTGGTGACTTCTAGAATCTTCTTCTTCTTTCTCTCTTCTATCAGGGAGGGAGGTGGAGGCAATGTGATGTCATATGATCTCCAGACTTCACAGGAGGAAAACTCTACATCTGAACACAAATAGTCACATCAAATGATATTCCCAGAATCCTCCTCACCTCTCCATTCAGGTCTCCATTTTATTAAAGCCCCACTTCAGGCTGAGCTATAATTTCCCCCCCACAGGACCCCCACACTACGCAGGGAAAAGGAATTCTGTTGTCATTACACACAACGCAGGATCTACAGTTCTGTTTTGCTTATGAGGATGCCAAGGGTTCCCCACATCCCTACTGAATATAAACAAAAGGATCCAGATGGAGGGACATTGGGAGGAGGAGCTGTCAGGTCAGTGTGATGTCATAGGATTCTCTGACTCTGGATTGAGGGACATTGGGAGGAGGAGCTGTGAGGTCAGTGTGATGTCATAGGATTCTCTGACTCTGGATGGAGGGACATTGGGAGGAGGAGCTGTGAGGTCCATGTGATGTCATAAGATTCTCCAATCCCCCACCACTTTTTAAAGTGGTATAATCCAATGGTATAGACTACCAAGGTGAGAAGGTGACCCATCTCCACAATGAGGAGAATGTTCCGGCCCCAGAAGTGGGGGAATGTTGTGCCCCTGAAGGGGTTAATCTGGGTTCCCACACTATATATGTGTGTATCATCATCTGCTGGAGATAAAAGACGTCACAGTGACTATGGAGGAAGAGGACGGACATGACTATGGAGGAAGAGGATGGACATGACTATGGAGGAAGAGGACGGACATAACTATGGAGGAAGAGGACGGACATAACTATGGAGGAAGAGGACAGACGTGACTGTGGGGGAAGAGGACGGACGTGACTATGGGGGAAGAGGATGAACGTGACTATGGGGGAAGAGGACGGATGTGACTATGGAGGAAGAGGACAGACATGACTATGGAGGAAGAGGACGGACATGATGGGGGGTTACTGGGTGTAAATAGGAAATAACATCTTATTACCTCCTCTGCTACCACTTCCACCATCTTCTCTCTACTTCCTCCCACCTCACCTCTCACCCAGAACTTCCTGTGTGTATGTTACATCACTTCCTGTCTTCCATAGAGACTTTCTGTATGAGCAGAGGTGAGATTACTACCTTGTGGAGCTCAGAGGAACTGCAGCCCCGAGAAGCGTCTGGTAGTGTGACCCCGGCCTTGTGCTGGGTGTGTATGGACTGTAGATCCTTATAGAGGGGTCACCTCCACTCCCACCAAGGGGGACAGTAATATATGACTGCCTAGTCCAGCCTCTCTCAGTCAGGGGTCCTCCAAAGGTTTCTCGGGGTTCCTTCAGCAATGAACAATTCCTGTGTGAATCTGTCAGATTACAAGTCCCCATTACCTGGGTAAGGGGGTGTCAATCATCGCACGTCGCTGACATTTACAGATCTAGAGCAGAGTATGAAATGTTCTGCAGATGACATTTCCCTCCCGGATTCCTTCCCCCAGACCCCACAGTACATAGCGCCCCCTCCTGTATTGTGGGGGGACTCTGGAAATGAAGTTTTATCGGCAATTCAATGTGTGTCATTATCGGTCACTCTGCTGTCACCCCATCCGGTGTTCTCCCAGGTTTGTGTTAGTAGAAGAACATCATGTGACCGTGTATTCCTGGAACTCTTCACACTCAGCCGATGCGGGGCCGCTGCATTTTTCAAAGTCCTGCTTGTTGCATTTTTAGTGCAGGTTTGGTGTGGTAAAAGAAAACACCCAAAACACACCTCCCATTGAAATAAATGGAAAACATGGCAAAAACTCATCAAAAATGCACCTGCCTTGTGTTTTTTTTTTGCAGTTTTTGAGTCACATGTCCTTTAAAAAATGCAAATGCAGGAAAAATACAGCAAAAAGTCATACGTGTGTCCCGCAGATCAGTGTGGGAGGAGCCTTAACGTCACTTTTGTTGCAGCACATCCTACAGTGAGAATGGAAACAATTCAAAAACCCCTCCCCCACCTCAACAAAATGCATGCCAGACTCCTATAGAATGAAAAAAAAAAAAAAAACACAGCTCTGGCAGTGAAAGGGTTAATGTGGGCTAGATGGGACCAGTCTCCTGTGGTCACACTCTAAACATTAGAGCTCCCCCTAGCTGCAGCCTGGTAACACTGCTAAGAGGTCTATTCATTTACTGCTACATACTTCCCATCTTTAAATCTGAATTCCATCTTAATATGAGCAGAAAATTAATGAAATAGTAAATCTAATCATAATCTCGCCTCCACAGAGCCCTGCCCTCCCAAGTCCGGCCCCCACAGAGCCCTGCCCTCCCAAGTCCGGCCCCCACAGAGTCATGCCCTCCCAAGTTCTGCCCCAACAGTGCCCTGCCTTCCCAAGTCCTGCCCCCACAGAGTCATGCCCTCCTAAGTTCTGCCCCAACCAGGGTGGATTTGATTTAAATCAAACTGATTTAAATCACAATTTAAATCACTAGTCAGTAAGGCTTGATGTAAATCCTAGTTTTCTACATAAAGACTAATTCTTGCTGGTATAACTTTAATATACAAGTAGATGAAGATTGTTAGAATAACAACTTTTCATATTAGTTTTTTTATCCCCAGTTTAATAGGTTAATCATTCATATTTGGACAACTTTTCTGTTGTATTTAGGAAGGAGAAAAATAATCATTACCTTAATAATAACAATTTAAATAGATTTATTCATCTGAAACAATAACATTCCAGCATATGGGATTTGCTTAAACATCCATGTTTTGTAACTAGAGATGAGCGAATCGAAGTAGGCGAAGTGGAATTCGAGTCGAATATTGGAAAATTTTCGATTCGCGCCGAATCCGAAAAATAGCCTACTTCGGACGCGCGAATCGAAATTTTTCCTAAAATGGCGGCGGACATGTGCGGCGACGGAGCGGGGATGTCTGGGAAGGCGCGCAGACAAGGCGCGCTGACCCATAATGCATTCCTTAATGACATGTGATCGCATTAGCCAATCAGCAGCCAGCCAGCCAGCACTGTGTAATGGTCGAGCTATAAATAGCGGCCATTTTAGAATTCTTCATTTGCCTCCAGTCATTCAAGAGAGGCAGACCGCTCTGTATTAGGGACAGAGTTAGGGCCACAGAAACGTTACTTGGGGACAGAGAAGCATTACTCAGGGACACAGAATTGTTAATGAGGGCCACAGAATCGTTACTTAGGGACAAAGAAACGCTAGTTAGGGACACAGAATTGTTACTCAGGGACAGACAGAATTGTTACTGAGTGCCAGAGAATTGTTACTTAGGGCCACAGAAACGTTAGTTAGGGCCACAGAATTGTTACTCAGGGACAGACACAGAATTGTTACTGAGGGCCACAGAACTGTTACTGAGGGCCACAGAAACGTTAGTTAGGGCCACAGAATTGTTACTCAGGGACAGACACAGAATTGTTACTGAGGGCCACAGAACTGTTACTTAGGGCCACAGAAACGTTAGTTAGGGCCACAGAATTGTTACTCAGGGACAGACACAGAATTGTTACTGAGGGCCACAGAATTGTTACTTAGGGCCACAGAATTGTTACTCAGGGACAGACAGAATTGTTACTGAGTGCCAGAGAATTGTTACTTAGGGCCACAGAAACGTTACTCAGGGACACAGAATTGTTACTGAGGGCCACAGAACTGTTACTTAGGGCCACAGAAACGTTAGTTAGGGCCACATAATTGTTACTCAGGGACAGACACAGAATTGTTACTGAGGGCCACAGAATTGTTACTTAGGGCCACAGAAACGTTACTCAGGGACACAGAATTGTTACTGAGGGCCACAGAACCGTTACTTAGGGCCACAGAATTGTTACTCAGGGACAGACACAGAATTGTTACTCAGGGACACAGAATTGTTACTGAGGGCCACAGAACCGTTACTTAGGGCCACAGAAACGTTACTCAGGGACACAGAATTGTTACTGAGGGCCACATAACCGTTACTTAGGGCCACATAATTGTTACTCAGGGACAGACACAGAATTGTTACTGAGGGACACAGAATTGTTACTGAGGGCCACAACCGTTACTTAGGGCCACAGAATTGTTACTCAGGGACACAGAATTGTTACTGAGGGCCACAGAACCGTTACTTAGGGCCACAGAATTGTTACTCAGGGACAGACACAGAATTGTTACTGAGGGACACAGAATTGTTACTGAGGGCCACAGAAACGTTAATCAGGGACACAGAATTGTTACTGAGGGCCACAGAACCGTTACTTAGGGCCACATAAAAGTTAATCAGGGACACAGAATTGTTACTGAGGGCCACAGAACCGTTACTTAGGGCCACAGAATTGTTACTCAGGGACAGACACAGAATTGTTACTGAGGGACACAGAATTGTTACTGAGGGCCACAGAACCGTTACTTAGGGCCACAGAAACGTTAATCAGGGACACAGAATTGTTACTGAGGGCCACAGAACCGTTACTTAGGGCCACATAAACGTTAATCAGGGACACAGAATTGTTACTGAGGGCCACAGAACCGTTACTTAGAGCCACAGAATTGTTACTCACGGACAGACACAGAATTGTTTCTTGAGGGACACAGAATTGTTACTGAGGGCCACAGAACCGTTACTTAGGGCCACAGAAACGTTAATCAGGGACACAGAATTGTTACTGAGGGCCACAGAACCGTTACTTAGGGCCACGTAAACGTTAATCAGGGACAGACACAGAATTGTTACTGAGGGACACAGAATTGTTACTGAGGGCCACAGAACCGTTACTTAGGGTTACAGAATTGTTACTTAGGGACACAGAATTGTTACTGAGGGCCACAACCGTTACTTAGGGCCACAGAATTGTTACTCAGGGACACAGAATTGTTACTGAGGGACACAGAACCGTTACTTAGGGCCACAGAATTGTTACTCAGGGACACAGAATTGTTACTGAGGGCCACAGAACCGTTACTTAGGGCCACAGAATTGTTACTCAGGGACAGACACAGAATTGTTACTGAGGGACACAGAATTGTTACTGAGGGCCACAGAAACGTTAATCAGGGACACAGAATTGTTACTGAGGGCCACAGAACCGTTACTTAGGGCCACATAAAAGTTAATCAGGGACACAGAATTGTTACTGAGGGCCACAGAACCGTTACTTAGGGCCACAGAATTGTTACTCAGGGACAGACACAGAATTGTTACTGAGGGACACAGAATTGTTACTGAGGGCCACAGAACCGTTACTTAGGGCCACAGAAACGTTAATCAGGGACACAGAATTGTTACTGAGGGCCACAGAACCGTTACTTAGGGCCACATAAACGTTAATCAGGGACACAGAATTGTTACTGAGGGCCACAGAACCGTTACTTAGGGCCACAGAATTGTTACTCACGGACAGACACAGAATTGTTTCTTGAGGGACACAGAATTGTTACTGAGGGCCACAGAACCGTTACTTAGGGCCACAGAAACGTTAATCAGGGACACAGAATTGTTACTGAGGGCCACAGAACCGTTACTTAGGGCCACGTAAACGTTAATCAGGGACAGACACAGAATTGTTACTGAGGGACACAGAATTGTTACTGAGGGCCACAGAACCGTTGCTTAGGGCCACAGAATTGTTACTTAGGGACACAGAATTGTTACTGAGGGCCACAGAACCGTTACTTAGGGCCACAGAATTGTTACTTAGGGACACAGAATTGTTACTGAGGGCCACAGAACCGTTACTTAGGGCCACAGATTTGTTACTTAGGGACACAGAATTGTTACTGAGGGCCACAGAACTGTTACTTAGGGCCACAGAATTGTTACTCGGACAGACACAGAATTGTTACTCAGGGATACAGAATTGTTACTGAGGGCCACAGAACCGTTACTTAGGGCCACAGAATTGTTACTCAGGGACACAGAATTGTTACTGAGGGCCACAGAACTGTTACTTAGGGCCACAGAATTGTTACTCAGGGACACAGAATTGTTACTGAGGGCCACAGAACTGTTACTTAGGGCCACAGAAAGGTTACTCAGGGACACAGAATTGTTACTGAGGGCCACAGAACTGTTACTTAGGGCCACAGAATTGTTACTCGGACAGACACAGAATTGTTACTCAGGGACACAGAATTGTTACTGAGGGCCACAGAACCGTTACTTAGGGCCACATAAACGTTAATCAGGGACACAGAATTGTTACTGAGGGCCACAGAACCGTTACTTAGGGCCACATAATTGTTACTCAGGGACAGACACAGAATTGTTACTGAGGGACACAGAATTGTTACTGAGGGCCACAGAACCGTTACTTAGGGCCACAGAATTGTTACTCAGGGACAGACACAAAATTGTTACTCAGGGACACAGAATTGTTACTCAGGGACACAGAATCGTTGAATTAAAGAGTATGTCAGACAACACGCAGAGGAGTGGCAGAGGAGGCAATGTTTCAGGAGCGAGCAGACGTGGCAGCAGAGGAAGGGGTCGAGGCAGCACTATTCGCAGCCAGAGGCCAGTGCTCCCGGTGTCATCCAGCGGTCGTGTCTCCACCGACAACCCTGCCGTCGTCGATTGGTTGGCTCGGTCGTCTTCCTCTTCCCAGGTCACCTCTGACACCTACAGCCAATGGTCGGTGGGTACGTCAGACACAACCGTTAGTTGGCATGGCCGGGGACCAAGCCCACTGAAATCACGTGTCCTCTACCTGCCCCTGTCCTTTGGTGTTCCCTCACCAAGCGAAGTATCGCATGCTGTGGGCTCAGCCCCACTGTACAGTGAGGAAGAGCTAACAGAGGGCGGTCAGGAACGGGGGGAGACATCCGCCTTTTCAGCAGCCAGGCGAAGAAGTAGTGGCGAGGAGAGTGGCTCGGTAGCCGGTCTAGAGACAGGTCTGTCTCCTGACCCACACGCAGCCGAGGGGGCTAGTAGTGAGGTGGAGACCCTACTTGATGATGAGGAGGTTGATCGCACTTGGCAGCCTCGTCGTCATCAGGCAATTTCTTCCGCATCATCAGGAGAAGAGGGTGGCAGCTTGGCAGCGAGCAAAACAGTCGGTGGGTTGCCCAGGAGACAGCAGCAGGGTCGCAGCAGTGTCAGTGGAGCCAAACGGCCACGGAGTAGAGCACCAGCTCCACTGCAGCCTACCACCACGGCCAGTAGTGGTGCCGGTGTGCACGGAGGAAGCAGCAGTCAGCCAGTGAGGAGTATCGGGGGCAAAGTTTCCTACTCGGCGGTGTGGCAATTTTTTGTCAAGCCGCCCGAGGAAGTAAACGTAGCCGTATGTCGACTATGTGGCCAGAAAGTCAAGCGTGGCCAGGGGGCCCATGTTGGGACTACAGCGTTGCGGCAGCATATGCAGCGTCGCCATTTGGTGGCCTGGGAAAACCGTGATAAAGATACGGCGGTTCTGCCCGCCCCAGCCCCCGCTCCATCACCCGCTCCGTTACTTGCTCCGTCACCTGACGTCAATCGCCCTCCATCAGCCAGTCAAGGCTCCAACACCTCTGCTGAGGGGAGTTGTCGCTCGTTGGCATCTTCCGCTCGTTCAGATGCTCCTTCTCCTGCTACTCCTCTTCACGGATTCCGTCAGCAGTCTTTCTTGGAATCCGTTTCCAAGAGACAACAGTTTGCGAGCACGCACCCGACGGTGCAAAAGCTGAACGTCCTCCTGTCCAAGTTGCTGGTGCTGCAGTCCCTCCCTTTCCAAGTGGTGGACTCAGCACCTTTCCGAGAAATGATGGCTTGTGCCGCGCCGCGGTGGAGAGTGCCAAGCCGTCATTTCTTCGCCAAAAAGGCAGTGCCAGCCCTGCATTCACATGTAGAAGAGATGGTGGGCCAGTCTTTGAGCATGTCGGTCTCTGCCAAAGTGCACGGCAGCGCCGACGTGTGGAGCTGTAACTACGGTCAGGGACAGTACATGTCATTTACGGCCCACTGGGTGAACGTGGTGCCGTCACAGCCGCACCAGCAACTTGGACAGGTCACGCCGCTTTTGCCTCCACGTTTGCACGTCCTTGGTCCGGCAAAGATGTCCGCCTCTACCACCTCTTCTTCCGCCGTGTCCTCAGCCGCCACCCCCGTGCCAAGTCCCATTACCCGACCGGCATATCACATGTGCAGGGCGCAACGGTGTCACGCTGTGCTGCACCTGGTATGCCTTGGCGAACGTAGTCACACAGGGGAGGAACTTCTCAGTGTAATGAACAGAGAAATCGACAGATGGCTGTCTCCGCGCAAACTCAAAATCGGAACCATGTTGACCGACAACGGAAAGAACATGTTGTCTGCTCTGCGTCAAGGAAGGTTGTGCCATGCGCCATGCATGGCTCACGTGTTCAATCTGGTTGTCAAGCGGTTCCTAAAATCCACCATCCCACTGCAAGACATCCTTAAAATGTCACGTAAACTTTGCATGCATTTCAGCCATTCCTACACGCAAAGCACACCCTCCTTGAGCTGCAGCGGCAGAACGGAATTGCACAGCATCGCCTGATCTGCGACGTTGCAACAAGGTGGAATTCAACCCTACACATGTTAGACCGCCTTTACGAACAGCGAAAGGCCATCACCGATTTCCTGATGTTACAAGCGGATAAAGGTACTCCCCTGTGTAACTTTGATGTCAGCCATTGGCAGCTCATGCGTGACACCTGCGCTTGCTCAGGCCCTTTGAGGAGGCCACGCTATTCGTGAGTCGGCAGGACTATGGGATGAACGACGTCATTCCTCTGTTGCACGTCCTGGAACAAATGCTGTTAACAATGGCTGGTCAGGGTGCGGTAGATGTGGCGCACAGATCTCAACGCCACATGACCCCTGTGGGGGCAGGACAGGAAGAAGAGGAGGAGGTAGAGGAGGACATTGGTGCTCAGGAATTATTGAGTGAAATGGGTGGTTTTTCCACTCAGCGGACAGGAGTGGAGGAGCAGGAGCATCTGGTAGAGGAGGAGGAAGAGGAGACAGAGGACCCAGACGCACCGTGGCAGTATGCTGTGGAGATGGAGGCAGGGAGTTCCTCGCATTCCTTGGCACAAATGGCCCATAGCATGCTCGCTTGCTTGCGTAGCGACAGCCGAATAATAACCATCAGACAGAGGGATGACTTTTGGCTGTCCACCTTGTTGGACCCTCGCTACCGTTCAAAAATGGCGGCCTTTTTCACACCTGCTGAGAGGGAGGCCAAAATAACGTACTATAAAAACCACCTATGTAGTCAGCTGGTCTCTGCCTGTCTGCGCCAACGTCCATCCTCAGACACTGTGGGCCCTGTGCGCTCGCGTTCCGCTGCCATGGCAGCAGGGGAGGGGTGGGGTGGTAGGAGCAGTGGCAGCTCCACCAGCAGCGGCTGCCTCAGTCTGCAGTCGATGATGAGTAGCTTTCTTCACCAGCGCAGTGAGGAAACTACTAACCAGCCGCAGCAGCAGCAGCAGCATCAGGTGGACCTGGAGCAGGACCTCAAACAACAGGCTTAGGCCTACTTGGACAGCACCCTGCCAACCGAGGTAGACAATCCCCTTGACTACTGGGCAACAAAACTTGACCTTTGGCCCCAACTAGCTGAATTTGCCCTTGAAAGGCTGTCATGCCCGGCCAGTAGCGTGGCATCGGAGCGCGTGTTTAGTGCGGCAGGAGGTATTGCAACTCCGCGGAGGACACGACTGTCCACCCAAAGTGTGGAGAGACTCACGTTTGTGAAAATGAATCAGGCGTGGATTAGTCTGGATTTCAAACCACCAGTTACGGCCTCCCATTGCTGCTGTCTCCATCGCCACACTCTGCCATGTGCCACTTTCAGGTCTCCTCACACTGCTGGTGTGTTCCATTTTTTTTCATAGGGTGCTGGCAGATTACGGGCCTCCCATAGCTGCTGCCAGGCCCCTAATCTGCCATGGGCCCCTATACCGCCTCCTCATGCTGCTGCCAGGTCCAGAGTCTGTCATGGGTCCCTGTACGGCCTCCCATTGCTGCTGTCTCCATCGCCACACTCTGCCATGTGCCACTTTCAGATCTCCTCACACTGCTGGTGGGTTCCATTTTTTGTCATAGGGTGCTGGCAGATTACGGGCCTCCCATAGCTGCTGCCAGGCCCCTAATCTGCCATGGGCCCCCGTACCGACTCCTCATGCTGCTGCCAGGCCCGTAATCTGTCATGGGCCCCTGTTGTCGCTTGTTGGCATATTCCGCTCGTTCAGATGCTCCTTCTCCTGCTACTCCTCTTCACGGATTCCGTCAGCAGTCTTTCTTGGAATCCGTTTCCAAGAGACAACAGTTTGCGAGCACGCACCCGACGGTGCAGAAGCTGAACGTCCTCCTGTCCAAGTTGCTGCTGCCAGGCTCGTAATCTGTCATGCGCCCCTGTACCGCCTCCTCATGCTGCTGCCAGGTCCAGAGTGTGTCATGGGCCCCCGTACCGACTCCTCATGCTGCTGCCAGGCCCGTAATCTGTCATGGGCCCCTGTACCGCCTCCCCATGCTGCTGCCAGGTCCAGAGTGTGTCATGGGTCCCTGTACGGCCTCCCATTGCTGCTGCCAGGCCCGTAATCTGCCATGGGCCCCCGTACCGACTCCTCATGCTGCTGCCAGGCCCGTAATCTGTCATGGGCCCCTGTACCGCCTCCTCATGCTGCTGCCAGGTCCAGAGTGTGTCATGGGTCCCTGTACGGCCTCCCATTGCTGCTGTCTCTATCGCCACACTCTGCCATGTGCCACTTTCAGGTCTCCTCACACTGCTGGTGGTTTCCATTTTTGTCATAGGGTGCTGTATGGCCTCCCATTGCTGCTGCCTCCACCGCCACACTGTGGCTCCACACTCTGGTTTTGGCCCCGTGACTGCCCAAATGAGTGAAGTGTGCGGTGATTCTAAGATCGACGGCACTCATCTGCATGTCATACTGACTGACAGTATTATTTCTCTTCCCCAGCAGACTCCAAGGGCATTTAAATTAAAGGTACAGTGTTCTGCACTAATATAAAGTCTCTCTGAAGCCTAGAAACACCCTTTTTTAAGTTAAATTCACAGCGAATATATTCGACTCGAATCAAAATTTTTCCACGAATTCGCCGAATCAGTCGAATCGAATTTTTGAATACTTCGCTCATCTCTATTGGTAACTAATTTGTCTAAACAAAATATATATATTTTAAGAAACTTAGACTGTCGGCCCCTCCCTCCTCACACTGTTGGCCCCTCCCTCCTCACACTGTCAGCCCCTCCCTCCTCACACTGTCAGCCCTTTCCTCCTCACACGTAGTTTCACTTTCTTCTTGTGCAGATCTATTCCACTCCAAACAATCAGAAAAATATTGTTTCTATTCTATTCACTGAACTTCTTCAACCTTAGCACTGAAGGGGTTGATTCTGTATTCAGAGGTTTGTAGAAGTTAGGATGAAGGTCTTTTTCTTAACTCTGTTCATGTTATAACATTTTTGCTGTGAAGAAGAGGCATGTGATCTCTGCTGAGTCAAATTCAGTTTTGAGAACCGCAAAAGTAAACCGATCATCTGTGATAATATCTTGTAGGCAGAGAAACTGCCCAATAATCTTACAAAAACCTCTGGAAGAGCATGACATTGTGAATGGATTCATGGAATTTATTTACCAAAAAAATTAAACATATACAGCCTTATTCTACATAATTAAAAAACGAATCTTTATTTCATGATAGAATAACCTTTGGATGGGAATATATTTTTCTCAAAAAGCATTTTATTTACAAAAATCCGATTTAAATCAAAAAAATCCGATTTAAATCAAAAAAATCCGATTTTTAAAAAAAAAATCATTGATTTTTATCCACCCTGGTCCCAACAGTGTCCTGCATTCCCAAGTCACGCCCCCACAGAGCCCTATCCTTCCAAGTCCGGCCCCCACATTGCCCTACCCTCCCAAGTCCTGCCCTGCCTGTTCCTATGGAGGATCCCACCTTGAAAAGCCCTCCCTGAGCCCTCCTGTGTCATGCTCCTCGGCACACTGCAGATCGGTGTCACACTCTTTATTAATGAATTCCTTACTTTAGCCTCATGTGCTTTCCTCTGAAAAGAGTGATCTGTGTTCAGATCATTCCTCAGAGATCATTGGGCAGGGTGGGTCGGAGTTGTATCACCTTCTCACCACCAACTTTAACCCCTTGAACCCCATACTAGTGTGCTACAACCACATACATTGCATGCACTTGTTGGGCAGTCACAGAACAGCCTCATTCACTTCAATAAGTCACATTTAGCAGGAGCTACACCCACCAAAAGTGACACCCCCGTGAATAATTCCGGCTGTGACTGCAAAGATAACCATCACTCTTGTGTACACACTTCCCACTGTCTCTGCAGATAAAGGGGACAGTAAAAGTGCAGCTCAACTGTCTAACATCAATATAAAGGGAAACTCTGCTTGAAAACTAAATAAAAGGGTTCCCTGTTTTAACTCCCTAGGGAAGTTTTTAATTTGCAGACACCCAGCCATCCTTAATCCAGAGAGGGGATCTCTCATCCAGGGAGCAGCACCCATTTAACCCCTTGGGGGGTACTCTGGCTGATGCAGATCACCATTTAAGAACCTTGGGATCCCTTTGATGACCATCCATCCCTTAGAGGGAAGACATTCCCATTCCAGGCTTGCTTTGATGTCCTTTGGAGTTACTGATACAGGGGATTATATATGCGCGTCTGGTGAGTGCGCATTCTCTATATTACTATTGCACAGACACCGGTCTCCAGGAAGCAAGCACCTTAAAGAGCACTTTAATCATTTCTCTGAACTGTTGATGATCTGGAATTTTTGTAACATACTTGTTTTATTAGGTTTATTCATTTCTTTTAGAGCTGCACCTATTTTACATTGCTTTCATTAAGGGATTTTGGTTACCTTTGTGCATAGCAGCTTTTATTGAATTTTTAGAGAGCTCACATCTCCTTTATATTTATATGAAGAAAAATTGCTAGCCCCCTGCTCGTAGCGGAGTGTAAGGTGTAAAACCCGTTTATATGATCTGTGAACAAATGCGGGATGTTTAACCGCTGCCAAATGGGCCTCTTGTAGTAGAATAATCTTCTCCCTTAGTCGTCTATATTGGAGAAAGGCAGTTTTGCGCTTATTTGGAGAATTGAAACCTTGGACATTATGTGAGATGCAATCAATCACCATGGCTAAATGCAAGAAAAATAGTGTCTGACAACATTATCGTGTCAATCTGATCTGCATCAGAAGTCTCTGGTCTTACTATCGGAGTCCCCAGATCTGCAACTCGTAAGCTGAAATCTGCTAGTATTTTATGGAATATCCACACAGCAAAGATGTGGCAAGGAGATCCATAACACTGCATATGACTACCCTCATGTACTGAAATAATAAAAAACAAAATCATAAAACAGGACCCAAAGAAAACACAACAAACCATGGATTAGGTAGACAAGCTGAAACATAATATCAAAGGGCCAACAGGGCCCAAACCCCGTCACCATAAACTATGGAGAGCAGAGTTGCCACTCCACAACAGAACGGTGACCTCTCCGACCATGCCCAGCAACAGTGTGGGGTCGCGTATCAACAATTGCCACTGAAACAGCATGGAGGCCATACATTATGAGTCTAATATCCCATTCAAAAATGTTAGCACGTCCAGATAATTAGGGGGTAAACCCAGGGGCGGACTGACAACTCATGGGGCCCCCGGGCAATAGGGGATCATGGGGACCCTGTGTTCTTGCCCAAACTCAAAAAAGCCTATGAAAAAGGTACTAGGGGCATCTCATGGGACCCCCTACTGACCCTGGGCCCTCGGGAAGTGCCGACTTTCCAAATGGTTAGTCAGCCCCTGGGTAAACCCAAAATTAATAGACACAGGTAAATATAATGCGTCAGAAGCCAGTCTCAATATCATATCAAAGTAGAAAGTGGTCATCAAATGAGCAAATCCCATTCATCCTGGTTTTTGTCCGATTCTCCTCCTATCACGTCGTGGAGATGAAGTGTTCCAGATGGGAG
This sequence comes from Staurois parvus, assembly GCF_062004578.1. Taxonomy (NCBI): domain Eukaryota; kingdom Metazoa; phylum Chordata; class Amphibia; order Anura; family Ranidae; genus Staurois; species Staurois parvus. Next base: position 46,634 of record NW_028319296.1, on the reverse strand, counting down.
ATCACCGATGGGTAGAAGGTGGATGTTGAGGTGTAGGAGCGTCTGCCAGGCCCAACTTTGCCAGGATTTCTTGCCCCTAGGAGATACTTGTGTAAGTGCTGCTATTGTGTGGAACTATCATCTTAAAGAGAAAACTCCATTTGTAGCGAATTTGAGCCGAGGAAAGAGCAGACGTGATCTCCTACATTTTTCCAATGTGGCCGGAGAGACATCGGGAAAAATTTGTACAGTTGAGCCCTCAAAAGAAATCACAGGAGTATTGCGAGCCGCTCTAAGAATATCTTCTTTAACCTCCTCGGCGTTCTGATTCTTTCCGATTTTTTGTGCTGAAAGCGGTACCATTTTTTTGCATGGAAATATGTAGTTTTTTATTGTACGCTGTAATTTTTAGGAATAAATCACTGAAATCTGTCCGAAAAAGAGTCTATTAAACATTCCGGATCTGATAAAACTTGAAACACGAAATCATAAATTATAATTTCATAAATAATCATAAAAAATAATAATATAATAATAATAAATTTAATTCAATAATATAATCAAACCAAAAACACTGAAATTTGAAATACAGAGGCAAATTCGCACATCGCTGAGCAAAGTCGCAAAATCGTTTTCAGTGTCTGATGACGAATTTCACCCACGAATCATTATCACTCAATTCTGCAAGTGGTTCTGATTTACTATCGCTGTTCTCTAGCCGGTCTAAAACCGCTTTTGACGTAAAGGGACGCTTTTTGGCCGCCATGGACTTTTCTAATTTTCCAGGCAGAAAGAACAGTCAAAATGCAGGCAGGGCAGAGGACAAAGCAGTGGGGATAAAATGTATGTGAAATGCATTGAAACAGCAATGACAGCAAAAATGTCATTTTTTAAAAATTTCAAATTTCCCGCCGGTTCCGGCGCCCGTATGTCCCGACGTCACAGGGACCGAACACGGAAGCCAGATGCCGGCATCGGCCGGAGGAGATGGGCAGGGACGCTGCAGGGGACCCATTGTGGGAGCGAAGGACAAGGTAAGTGCTGCAGGGACCCCCTGAGCAACGCCGCATGGTAAGCCCGAGTGTAGCTCGGGGTTACCGCTTTTGGTATTGAAATTTTACCCCGAGCTACACTCGGGAATACCGCCAGGGAGGTTAATCAGAAAATCCTTCATACACAGAACAATGTCCCAAGCCGGTTTATCATTAGGAGGCTTAGGACACAGAGCTCTATGTATATGGTCGCACGGAAAGTATCTAGCATCTTGGTCTGGGAGAAGGGATTTGAACAATTTAGTTGTAGCCCGTAAAAGATCAGTCACCGTCTCCAGAACACGTAGATTATTCCTGCAGTTACGGTTATCGAGATCTTCAACCTGCGCCTGCATCTGTGCAAAGTCCGTTTGTGGATGGTCATGATCCTTGGAGAGTTTGCCATGAGCCTAGCTCGTGTTTTGTTTCTAAGTGGTCAGTTCTAAAACCTAGTGCAGCTATCTCCTGAGAAAGGACGTTTGTACTTTTATGGAGCTCCGACTGATATTTAGCGGCCAGTTTGGTGTACATAGTCTCCAGACATCCCAGCTCCAGTTGTACTGTCAGGCAGGGCACAGGGGCCATTACTGGCTAGGCCTCAGCAGATTTTGGTCACCAGAATCTCAGAGGGGGTGTAGAGTCTGGATTCTCCCCCCCAGGTAGCAGTAATCCAAGGCAGGGCCCCGGGCCTAGTGAGGGCCGTGCCACTCCAGAGGGGGGCGCACAGGCTTTGTTGGCATGTAGGCCCTAACAAGCCTCAGCCTCTGGTGCCTGGAAGGGGGGGTCAGGTGGCAACTTAGGGCTCTCCCCGTGGGTCCGAGAGTCAGGGCACCGGCACCCTGGTGAGCCCAAATCCCAGTCCGCACCAAAGATCAGCCACCTCTACCCCAATTTATCAGACTATCGCCTACTCTGCTCACTTTTAGGAGATCTTTGAAAACCTCTCTCTTCAGGGAAGCCTATCCTGCCCTCAGCTAATACTGGAATCTTCTCCTCTTCCTACCAGTCCATCCCCCACAGTTAATACGTTTTGTACCACTAGCCCCTCCCTCCTAGATTGTAAGCTGCCAGGAGCAGGGCCCTCCTAACCCTCTTGTATTGAACTGTAATGTGTCCCATTATATTGTAAAGCGCCGAGCAAACGTTTGGCACTATATAAATCCTGTATAATAAAATAATAAGTGTTTGATCCCCTGCTGATTTTAAATATTTGCCTACTCACAAAGAAATGATCAAACTCCAAACTCTCCACCATGGCAAAGATGTAGAGATTGTAGACCTACACAAGGCTGGACTGGGCTACCAAACTATGGCCAAGCAGCTTGGTGAGAAGGTGACAACAGTTGGTGCAATCATTCACAAATGGAAGAAACACAAAACAACTGTCAGTCTCCCTAGGTCTGGTGCACCATGCAAGATCTCACCTCGTGGAGTGTCAATGATCATGAGAACAGTGAGGAATCATCCCAGAACTACACGTGAGGATCTTGTCAATGATCTCCAGGCAGCTGGGACCACAGTCACCAAGAAAACAATTGGTAACACACTACGCCAACAAGGACTGAAATCCTGCAGTGCCCGCAAGGTCCCTCTGCTCAAGAAAGCACATGTCCAGGCCCGTCTGAAGTTTGCTACTGAACATCTGAATGATGCAGAGGAGGACTGGTGGAAAGTGTTGTGGTCAGATGAGACCAAAATCCAGCTCTTTGGCATCAACTCAACTCGCCGTGTTTGGAGGAGGAGGATTGCTGCCTATGACCCCAGAACACCATCCCAACTGTGAAACAAGGTGGTGGAAACATTCTGCTTTGGGGGTGTTTTTCTGCTAAGGGGACAGGACAACTGCACCGCATCAAAGGGACGATGGACGGAGCAATGTACCATCAAATCTTGGGTGAGAACCTTCTTCCCTCAGCCAGGGCATTGAAAATGGGTCGTGGATGGGTGTTCCAGCATGACAATGACCCAAAACACACGGCCAGGGCAACAAAGGAGTGGTTCAAGAAGAAGCACATTAAGGTCCTGGAGTGGCCTAGCCAGTCTGCAGACCTTAATCCGATTGAAAATCTGTGGAGGGAGCTGAAAGTTCTAGTTGCCAAACGTCAGCCACCAAACCTTAATGACTTGGAGAGGATCTGCCAAGAGGAGTGGGCCAAAATTCCTCCTGAGATGTGTGCAAACCTGGGGGCCAACTACAGGAAACATCTGACCTCTGTGATTGCCAACAAGGGATTTGCCACCAAGTACTAAGTCATGTTTTGTGAAGGGGATCAAATACTTATTTCCCTCATGAACATGCAAATCAGTCATCATTTGTTAGACGCATTTCTGCTGAATTTGTTGTTGCTATTCTGTCTCTCAGTGTTACAATACACCAAATATTCGATTTTTAGACCGATCATTTTTTTGTGAGTGGGCAAACATTCAACTTTAGCAGGGGATCAAATATGATTTCCTTCACTGTATCTGAGGTGTATATCAGGGAGTGCTTCTTCCCCACATGAGAGCTGGGATGTCCAGCAAAATTCATCTAGAAGACATTTCCCGCACTCAAGGCACTAATACACCTCCAGGGTTGTGTGGGTCCCCTGATGTACAGGAAGACAGAACTTCAGTGAGGAACAAATCCCTCACTCAGGACAGGAATACGGCTTCTCCCCCGTGTGACATCTCTGATGTCTGTAAAGATTGGACTTCTGTGAAAAACATTTCCCGCACTCAGCACAGAAATGTGGCTTCTCCCCTGTGTGAGATCCCTGATGTATATTAAGATGGGATTTCTGTGAAAAACATTTCCCACACTCAGAACAGGAAAATGGCTTCTCCCCTGTGTGAGATCCCAGATGTTTGTGCAGATTAGATTTCTGTGAAAAACATTTCCCACACTCAGGACAGAAAAGTGGTTTCTCCCCCGTATGAGATCTCTGATGTCTGGAAAGATTGGACTTCTGTGAAAAACATTTCCCGCACTCAGTACAGGAATACGGCTTATCCCCTGTGTGAGATCTCTGATGTGTGTAAAGACTGGACTTCTCTGAAAAACATTTCCCGCACTCAGGACAGGAATACGGCTTCTCCCCTGTGTGAGATTTCTGATGTTTGTAAAGATTGGACTTTGCTGAAAAACATTTCCCACACTCAGGACAGGAATACGGCTTCTCTCCTGTGTGAGATTTCTGATGTTTGTAAAAATTGGACATCACTGAAAAACATTTCCCGCACTCAGGACAAGAATACGGCTTTTCACTGGTGTGAGATCTCTGATGCATAACAAGTCCTGATTTGTTTACAAAACATTTCCCACACTCAGAACAGGAATACGGCTTCTCCCCTGTGTGAGATCTTTGATGTCTGTAAAGCTTGGAATTTAATGAAAAACATTTCCCACACTCATGACAGGAATATGGCTTTTCCCCTGTGTGAGATCTCTGATGCCTATAAAGATTGCACTTATGTGAAAAACATTTTCCACACTCATGACAGCAAAACGGCTTTTCCCCCGTGTGAGATCTTATATGCGCATTAAGTGTGGATTTAAAACAGAAACTTTTCTCGCACTCAGTACAAGGGAAGCTCTTCCCTGTTGGAAGGCCGGCCTGGTCCCGCACAGTCTGAGGTTCCTCAGGATACGAGGAATCCGATGGTCCATCTACACTGGGTGGTGCCGGATGGACATTGGAGGGAGCCGGGTTTTCTCCTGGACTATACTGTGTGATGTCCTCATCTTCTACTTTCCAGTCTGGAGACAAAGTGAGACAATCCTCGGAGGTTTTCCTCATCTCCTGGCCATGGACTAAAATACAAAGACAAAGAGGATTACTAGACAGGAGCTGATTGGTTCCCCCAAACCAGGACTCCGCCCACATCAGGCAGCTTGGTCTCTGAGGAGCTTACAATTCCACCTTCAAGGGAACTAGGAAATGGCTCCTCTGATCTCCTACCAGGTCATTTCTTTATTCATGGACCTTAGTCAGAGAGTGAGGAAACAACCAGAACTGTCTTTTATAGGAGGGACAGTGATGAGGGGATTATAGGACGAGGGTCCCCACCCCCTCTATCACTCATCGCCATCTTCCCAACACAAGAAGTACTGCACTTCCTTATTTAGTCCATGATTTAGTCATGAAGAACAGCGGGGCTGAGCCCCACCAGAGGTCAGAGAGTGAGGATGGGGGGAGAACAACCAAGATGAAGACTGGACTGATCCTGAAGACCACCATCATTGGGGTATTGACTCCTCCCTCATTATCACTTTCTGTTTAAGGGTCCAAAGTTGGAGGATGTTATCACATTATTATCACCATGTAAAAGTCTGTGCTCCAATCACATCATCCGATATAAAATGTCCAGCTGGTAAGAAATGGGGGTAACAAAAGAGAATCCATATTATGTGTAAATATAGCAGTGGGGGAGGGGGGAGAGCAGAAGTCAGGACAATGGAATGTACAACATAGAATATATAGTGCAGGGGTCAGGAGTATGTAATGCATAATATAAATTATATAGCGTAATGGTCAGGACTCAAGATATTGGTATTCAGTAATCAGTGGCAGTTTACATGTTTACTGTAGACAAGTTGCAGAGGTCCCACACCGCTGCCTCCCATCTCCTGAGACTGCACTCAGTGACTTGGGTCTGAGACTATACAGACATATCCCTCCACCCGGCACAGCCAGCAAATAACAGAGCAAGGAACCCTGGGAGAAATGCTGTCAGAAATCAGGATTGGGGAGGGAGACCCTAGACACATGCTTAGTTTGAGTATCGCTTATCAACAAAAAAATCAACATTTTTCTGCCAGCTGAACCCCAGAATCTCCATAAATCCAGTCTAGATACATAAATTGTGTCTGCAGCACAGAGAAGGAAGATTATCCGAGAGAAATCCAGGAATACAGGACGGGGAACACAGCTCAGGAAAGTGACCAGGGGATTACAGGCTGATATCACCCAGTCCCCGCCCTACTCTGGACCAATCAGTGAGCAGTATGGGTGGAGGAATGGATTTAGTGTTCATGACCCACCTGTGCTGATCTCTGTAGGAGTGTCCTCCTCTATAAATGTCCCCGTTATTCCATCCTCCTCCATAGACTGCTGATCATCCCTCACATACGCCTCTTCTTCTTCTGCTTTCACCTCAAATTCTATATCGATTGGATCTCCACTCTAAATCAAGAAAATGAGAGAAAATATCATCTGTAAGACAAGCTTTATTAATGTGAAACCACTTAAACAATCCACACATTGTCTCCATGAGTCTATTCTTTATAAGCTCCATCCCACCAACCTTGTAATGGTGAGGGATGGTGTGACCTTCCTGTGTGGAATCCCAGGAATACAGAGGACGGGGACATCTCTCTGGTGGGTTCCTGGTATTAGGTGGCTCCATCATATCCTTGTGTCCTTCTGAAAACTCCTCCATCACTCCATACTCCTCATCCTCCTCTTTATACTCTTCTTTAACATCAATATTATCATCCCCGAGGATTCCACTCTGAAAGATATAATAAAACATTCATTGTAACAAACATGCTGTGTATAAATCACAACTACCAATAATTGTCATCATCTACCTGATGATGGTGAGAGATGGTGTGACCTTCCTGTGTGGAATCCCCGGAATACAGAGGATGGGGACATCTCTCTGGTGGGTTCCTGTAGCTGGATGACTCCACCATGGTGTCCTGGTACAGATCTTTGTGTTCTTCTGGAACCTCTGACTCCTCCATCACCCCATCCTCATCCTCCTCCTCTTTTATCTCTTCTTTAACCTCAACTTTAGGATCTCTCAGGTTTCCACTCTGAATATATAATAAAAATGCCATCAATGGTAACAATGCAGATAATGTACAGATCCTAATGATACTATCAGTGATGGTTCCTCATCTACCTGATGATGGTGAGGGATGGTGTGACCTTCCTGTGTGGAATCCCGGGAATACAGAGGACGGGGACATCTCTCTGGTGGGTTCCCATGACTGGATCCATCTGTAGGAAACACACACACTGACTGAATCCATTGTTTCTATGTGTTTATCAGATGATGGGGGATCTAGGTGGATCCTCCGTACTGCTCTCTCCTTTACAATAAAGTCTCCTCTTACCCGGTGATGTGAGGGGCGGCTGATTGTCCATCATGACGTCCTTGTAGAGATCCTTGTGTCCTTCTAAATACTCCCACTCCTCCATGGAGAAATAGACAGTGACACCCTGACACCTTATAGGAACCTGACACACACAATGATACAGTCACCATCCAGACACATCCCTTGTCTGTTACTGGAGAATGTCCCAGAATTCCCGGCACCGCTCACCTCTCCTGTCAGCAGCTCAGTGATCTCTCTGGTGACTTCTAGAATCTTCTTCTTCTTCTTTCTCTCTTCTATCAGGGAGGGAGGTGGAGGCAATGTGATGTCATATGATCTCCAGACTTCACAGGAGGAAAACTCTACATCTGAACACAAAGAGTCAAATCAAATGATATTCCCAGAATCCTCCTCACCTCTCCATTCAGGTCTCCATTTTATTAAAGCCCCACTTCAGGCTGAGGTATAATTTCCCCCCACAGGACCCCCACACTAGGCACGGAAAAGGAATTCTGTTGTCATTACACACAACGCAGGATCTACAGTTCTGTTTTGCTTATGAGGATGCCAAGGGTTCCCCACATCCCTACTGAATATAAACAAAAGGATCCAGATGGAGGGACATTGGGAGGAGGAGCTGTGAGGTCAGTGTGATGTCATAGGATTCTCTGACTCCGGATGGAGGGACATTGGGAAGAGGAGCTGTGAGGTCACTGTGATGTCATAGGATTCTCTGACTCTGGATTGAGGGACATTGGGAGGAGGAGCTGTGAGGTCAGTGTGATGTCATAGGATTCTCTGACTCTGGATGGAGGGACATTGGGAGGAGGAGCTGTGAGGTCCATGTGATGTCATAAAATTCTCCAATCCCCCACCACTTTTTAAAGTGGTATAATCCAATGGTATAGACTACCAAGGTGAGAAGGTGACCCATCTCCACAATGAGGAGAATGTTCCGGCCCCGGAAGTGGGGGAATGTTGTGCCCCTGAAGGGGTTAATCTGGGTTCCCACACTATATATGTGTGTATCATCATCTGCTGGAGATAAAAGACATCACAGTGACTATGGAGGAAGAGGACGGACATGACTATGGAGGAAGAGGACGGACGTGACTATGGAGGAAGAGGACGGACGTGACTATGGAGGAAGAGGACGGACGTGACTATGGAGGAAGAGGACGGACATGACGGGGGGTTACTGGGTGTAAATAGGAAATAACATCTTATTACCTCCTCTGCTGCCACTTCCACCATCTTCTCTCTACTTCCTCCCACCTCACCTCTCACCCAGAACTTCCTGTGTGTATGTTACATCACTTCCTGTCTGTACCTGACATCACTTCCTGTCTTCCATAGAGACTTTCTGTATGGGCGGAGGTGAGATTACTACCTTGTGGAGCTCAGAGGAACTGCAGCCCCGAGAAGCGTCTGGTAGTGTGACCCCGGCCTTGTGCTGGGTGTGTATGGACTGTAGATCCTTATAGAGGGGTCACCTCCACTCCCACCAAGGGGGACAGAAATATATGACTGCCTAGTCCAGCCTTTCTCAGCCAGGGGTCCTCCAAAGGTTTTTCGGGGTTCCTTCAGCAATGAACAATTCCTGTGTGAATCTGTCAGATTACAAGTCCCCATTATCTGGGTAAGGGGGTGTCACTCATCGCACGTCGCTGACATTTACAGATCTAGAGGAGTTTGAAATGTTCTGCAGATGACATTTCCCTCCCGGATTCCATTCTAACAAGAAGAAACATCCCCCAGACCCCGCAGTACATAGCGCCCCCTCGTGTATTGTGGGGGGACTGTGAAGGGGTGTGTGTGGAAATGAAGTTTTATTGGCAGCTCAATGTGTGTCATTATCGGTCACTCTGCTGTCACCCCATCCGGTGTTCTCCCAGGTTTGTGTTAGTAGAAGAACATCATGTGACCGTGTATTCCTGGAACTCTTCACACTCAGCCGATGCGGGGCCGCTGCATTTTTCAAAGTCCTGCTTGTTGCATTTTTAGTGCAGGTTTGGTGTGGTAAAAGAAAACACCCAAAACACACCTCCCATTGAAATAAATGGAAAACATGGCAAAAACTCATCAAAAATGCACCTGCCTTGTTTTTTTTTTTTTTTGCAGTTTTTGAATCACGTCTTTTAAAAAATGCAAATGCAGGAAAAATACAGCAAAAAGTCATACGTGTGTCCCGCAGATCAGTGTGGGAGGAGCCTTAACGCCACTTTTGCTGGAGCACATTCTACAGTGAGAATGGAAACAATTCATAACCCCCTCCCCCACCTCAACAAAATGCACGCCAGACTCCTATAGAATGGGGGGAAAAAACTCAGCTCTGGCAGTGAAAGGGTTAATGTGGGCTAGATGGGACCAGTCTCTTGTGGTCACACTCTAAACATTAGAGCTCCCCCTAGCTGCAGCCTGGTAATAACACTGCTAAGAGGTCTATTCATTTACTGCTACATACTTCCCATCTTTAAATCTGAATTCCATATTAATATGAGCAGAAAATTAATGAAATAGTAAATCTAATCATAATCTCGCCTCCACAGAGCCCTGCCTTCCCAAGTCCTGCCCCCACAGAGCCCTACCTTCCCAAGTCCTGCCCCCACAGTGCCCTGACCTCCCAAGTTCAGCCCTCACAGTTCCCTGCCCTCCTGAGTCCAGCCCCCACAGAGTCATGCCATCCTAAGTTCTGCCCCCACAGTGCCCTACCCTCCCAAGTCCTTCCCCCACAGTGCCCTACCCTCCCAAGTCCTTCCCCCACAGTGCCCTACCCTCCCAAGTCCTTCCCCCACAGTGCCCTACCCTCCCAAGTCCTGCTCCCACAGTGCCCTGCCCTCCCAAGTCCTTCCCCCACAGTGCCCTACCCTCCCAAGTCCTGCTCCCACAGTGCCCTACCCTCCCAAGTCCTTCCCCCACAGTGCCCTACCCTCCCAAGTCCTTCCCCCACAGTGCCCTACCCTCCCAAGTCCTGCCCCCACAGTGCCCTGCCCTCCCAAGTCCTGCCCCCACAGAGCTCTGCCTGTTCCTATGGAGGATCCCACTTTGATAAGCCCTCCTGTGTCATTCTCCTCGGCACACTGCAGACCGGTATCACACTCTTTATGAATGAATTCCTTACTTTTAGCCTCGTGCTTTCCTGTGAGAAGAGTGATCTGTGTTCAGATCATTCCTCAGAGATCATTGGGCAGGGTGGGTCGGAGTTGTATCACCTTCTCACCACCAACTTGAACCCCGCACTAGTGTGCTACAACCACATACATTGCATGCACTTGTTGGGCAGTCACAGAACAGCCTCATTCACTTCAGTAAGTCACATTCAGCAGGAGCTACACCCACCAAAAGTGACACCCCCGTGGTTAATTGCTGCTGTGACTGCAAAGATAACCATCACTCTTGTGTACACACTACCCACTGTCTCTGCAGATAAAGGGGACAGTAAAAGTGCAGCTCAGCTGTCTAACATCAATATAAAGGGAAACTCTGCTTCAAAACTAAATAAAAGTGTGGGGTTCCTGTCACGGATCCAACCCACATGCACACGCCAACAGCGACTAGCTAACCGAGGCGTGTACGTCCGGCTGTGACTTGGAATAAGAGGGAATAAGGGGGACTTAATTTGAATAGATATACATATATAAGACTGACCGTGATACACTTTCACAGCCCACACTACCTCTGGCCACCACTAGAGGGAGACTCCACTCCAATCCAGCTGGCTGACCACACACACAGGCAGATACAAATCTTATATACAGTCTGGTGCACTCTAAGGGTTGAGGAGCAGCTTAGTAATTTCACACCCTTCTAGGATTCCTCCAGCTATCCTACAAGCTAGAACCCCGATGTTAATCACTCTTCCACTGTTCACACCCCCACACCAGACACACACAAATGGTAGCTTGTCACCCCCCAACAGTTTTACTGGCCTGCTGGGCCACCACACACACACACACAGATCTCCGTCTGGCAGACCTGTTACCTTTACAATCTGCATGCAATCTGCCAATACGCAGTGCAATTGCATACAGATTGGCAATGAACTTGACCGAGCATATAAAGACACTACAATACAATAGAATCTCTCCGGAGATATGAGCCCGAGCTTAGTACCCAGAAGTCGCTTATTAATTTTATGATTTAATATCCCGAAAGTGGGCAGTGCATAAAATATGTACAAAGTATAAAAAATTACAGAAATACAAAACAAGAGACAAAATTGGCTATAAAATAAAAGGGAAATAAAAACAGAAATAAAACTTTTACCAAGATTTATCCTGCGACTGGAGATAGTCAGAGAAAGTCCGCAATCCGTCAGTCAAATAGAACCGGCTCCGTACGAATCACCACGTTCATATCTCAGGTCCTCAATTTATGGGAATATGGATGTAGGATGGACATTAGCCTTTGGCCAATCGACTCTGGGGGGTGATCCTGTACCAGCCCACAGGACGTTCTGGGTACTAAAATGCCCAAAGTCGATTGGACCAGGAACGGTTTGAATCACCAAGGCAGGGAATAGAATTTCCGACACCAGTGCATCAGTCCGATAGCGACAGTACCAATCACTGTTCAGCTGTCACAATCAGGCGCCATACAGCCATTTTCTGCATTTCTCTGGAATTCTACATAGGCTACAAATACAGTTTTATATGCAGGCGTAGCCTACAGTGTGTCCAATCAGAAGGCGGTATTTTCATCTCTCTGCAACTAATATTTTAGCTTTTATGAGAGATCTGCTGATATACTTCAAAGCCCCCAGACACATCAGAACCACCTCTGGTCTCCCACTGTGTCATGAAGCCGAACTGTCTCCAGTCTTTTCCTTCCAAATTTCCCAGAAGGTGACAAATCTTATTGAGATCCAGGTGTCACCTCCTTCCAGAGGAAGCTCTGTCCCTTTCAGATGCTAATGGATGACCATATGTCTCTGACTTAATTCTGAACACATCTTATATTATTATAACATGGACTGAAGCTAAATCTACATTGCCATATTTTCTACAGGTCACATCTCAGCTACTCAAACCTTACATGTACGTTATGGTTCTCCTTTACTATCCATACCTGACCTTCATCCGGCATTAGGTTTAATATGAATATGAAGGGGAACTTGACTTCCCCCTGCACCCCCCAGTAATGGTGGTTTCAACCGCACACCCTGGTAAAGGTGGGTTCCCCCACACCCCTGCCATGAGCCCATCAGCAGACCTAGGATTGGCACAGGGGGTGATGCCAGTTAGAGGGGAGGGAGATAGGTGGACATTCACTCCTTGATCTCCCCTTCCTTCAGTGAAAATTTGCTCCTGGATTTTCACTTCCCATGGTGAACATTCGCTCCTAGATTTCCCGCTCCCTGGGTGAACATTCACTCTTAGATCTCCTCTTCCTTCAGTGAACATTTGCTCCTGCATATCCCCTTGCTTTAGTGAACATTTGCCCCTGGTTCCCCCTTCCTTCAGTGAACATTTGCTGGGGGATCTCAGAGGATGAGAAGACATCAGAGGTCCATCAGCTTCATCACAGGACAGGAGACATTAGAGGTCCATCAGCTTCATTAGAGGACAGGGGAGACATTAGAGGTCCATCAGCTTTTTTGTAGGACAAGGGATACATTAATTTTATCAGAGGACAGGGGAGACATCAGGGGTCCATCAGCTTCATCATAGGATGGGGAGACATTAGAGGTCCATCAGCTTCATCAGAGGACAGGGGAGACATTAGAGGTCCATCAGAGGACAGGGGAGACATCAGGGGTCCATCAGCTTCATCATAGGATGGGGAGACATTAGAGGTCCATCAGCTTCATCAGAGGACAGGGGAGACATTAGAGGTCCATCAGAGGACAGGGGAGACATCAGGGGTCCATCAGCTTCATCATAGGATGGGGAGACATTAGAGGTCCATCAGCTTCTTTGTAGGACAAGGGATACATTAGAGGTCCATTAATTTTATCAGAGGACGGGAGACATCAGGGATCCATCAACTTCATTATAGGATGGGGAGACATTAGAGGTCCTTCAACTTCACTGGAGGATGGGGAGACATCAGAGTTACATCAGCTTCATCAGAGGACAGGGGAGACATTAACGGTCCATCAGCTTCATCAGATGATGGGGAGACATCGCAGTCCATCAGCTTCATCGTAGGACAAGGGATACATTAGAGGTCCATCAACTTTATCAGAGGACAGGGGAGACATCAGGGGTCCATCAGCTTCATCATAGGATCGGGAGACAGAGGACAATCAGCTTTACTGGAGGATGGGGAGACATCAGAGGTCCATCAGCTTAACTGGAAGACAGGGGAGGCATCTGAGCTCCATGAGCTTCATCAGTGGAGAATAGAGACATCTGAGGTCCATCAGCTTTATTGAAGGATAGGGGAGATATCAGCGGTCCTTCATCTTCAGAGGACGGGAGACATCAGAGGTCCTTCATCTTCATCAGAGGACAGGGGAGACATCAGAGGTCCTTCATCTTCATCTTCATCAGAGGACAGGGGAGACATCAGAGGTCCTTCATCTTCATCAGAGGACAGGGGAGACATCAGAGGTCCTTCATCTTCATCAGAGGACAGGGGAGACATCAGAGGTCCATCAGCTTCATTGGAGGACAGGAAAGATATCAGGAATCCCAGAGGTCTCATTAAACAGAACCTGTCACCAAACAATTATCGCATCGGACATTTTGTCTCCAATGAGATGAAGAGGAGTTTAGTAAAACTGAAAAATTGAAACTCCACCCAAGCATTTAAAATCCCCTAAAAAAATGATTTTAGCCCCGCTACATACAAATACACACACTGGGCACGCCTAAAAACCAAACTAGCGATCATCCTACATGTCACCTATCAGCACACACCCCAGAGTGATAATAAATCTCAGCCCATTAACCACAGTTATCTCTACACTGAGGGACCTGGAGAGGCTTCTATAGTGCCCCCTATGGAGGATATAGAGGACTGCAGTCTGTCACCACAAATCTCAACCTGCACATGTTGGGGATCCATGAATTGGGTCATTTATTGTGTCTGGGGCCCGAAAATTACCTTCAGTGTGTTATTGTCTCAAATATTCCTAAACCATTGCACTAATATCATGTGACATAAAAAAGAGGAACTACCACCATTTCCCTTTCTATGTCTCAGTAGATCTCCTAAACCCTATTAACACACATTTCACCATGTTTCAGTAGATCCCCTGCAGCCCATTAGCACCCATTTCCCTGTCTCTTCAGATCTCCTGCAGAATAATAGCACCCATTTCACTCTCTATGTCTCAGAAGATCTCCCGCAGCCTATTAGCACCCGTTTCCCTCTCTGTCTCAGCGGATCTCCTGCAGCCTATTAGCTCCCATTTCCCTCTCTGTCTCAGTGGATCTCCTGCAGCCTATTAGCGCCCATTTCCTTTTCTACATCTCAGCGGATCTCCTGCAGCCTATTAGCACCCATTTCCCTCTCTACGGCTCAGCGGATCTCCTGCAGACTATTAGCTCCCATTTCCCTGCGGATCTCCCGCAGCCTATTAGCTCCCATTTCCCTCTCTATGTCTCAGCAGATCCCCTGCAGCCTATTAGCACTCATTTCCCTCTCTATGTCTCAGCGGATCTCCTGCAGCCTATTAGCGCCCATTTCCTTTTCTACATCTCAGCGGATCCCCTGCAGCCTATTAGCACCCATTTCCCTCTCTATGTCTCAGCGGATCTCCTGCAGACTATTAGCTCCCATTTCCCTTTCTACATCTCAGCGGATCCCCTGCAGCCTATTAGCACCCATTTCCCTCTCTACGTCTCAGCGGATCTCCTGCAGACTATTAGCTCCCATTTCCCTTTCTACGTCTCAGCGGATCTCCCGCAGCCTATTAGCACCCATTTCCCTCTCTATGTCTCAGCGGATCCCTTGCAGCCTATTAGTGCCCATTTCCCTTTCTATGTCTTAGCAGATCTCCTGCAGCCTATTAGCTCCCATTTCCCTCTCTGTCTCAGTGGATCTCCTGCAGCCTATTAGCGCCCATTTCCTTTTCTACATCTCAGCGGATCTCCTGCAGCCTATTAGCGCCCATTTCCTTTTCTACATCTCAGCGGATCTCCTGCAGCCTATTAGCTCCCATTTCCCTCTCTATGTCTCGGCGGATCTCCTGCCCCCTTTTAGCTCCCATTTCCCTCTCTACGTCTCAGCAGATCTCCCGCAGCCTATTAGCTCCCATTTCCCTCTCTATGTCTCAGCGGATCTCCTGCAGCCTATTAGCTCCCATTTCCCTCTCTATGTCTCAGCGGATCCCTTGCAGCCTATTAGCACCCATTTCCCTCTCTGTCTCAGCGGATCCCCTGCAGCCTATTAGCACCCATTTCCCTTTCTATGTCTCAGCGGATCTCCTGCAGCCTATTAGCTCCCATTTCCCTTTCTATGTCTCAGCAGATCTCCTGCAGCCTATTAGCGCCCATTTCCCTCTCTACGGCTCAGCGGATCTCCCGCAGCCTATTAGCTCCCATTTCCCTCTCTATGTCTCAGCGGATCCCTTGCAGCCTATTAGCACCCATTTCCCTCTCTACGTCTCAGCGGATCTCCTGCAGCCTATTAGCGCCCATTTCCTTTTCTACATCTCAGCGGATCCCCTGCAGCCTATTAGCTCCCATTTCCCTCTCTATGTCTCAGCGGATCTCCCGCAGCCTATTAGCTCCCATTTCCCTCTCTGTCCCAGCGGATCTCCTGCAGCCTATTAGCACCCATTTCCCTCTCTGTTTCAGTGGATCTCCTGCAGCCTATTAGCACCCATTTCCCTCTCTATGTCTCAGCGGATCCCTTGCAGCCTATTAGCTCCCATTTCCCTCTCTGTCTCAGCGGATCTCCCGCACCCTATTAGCTCCCATTTCCCTCTCTACGTCTCAGCAGATCTCCTGCAGCCTATTAGCTCCCATTTCCCTCTCTATGTCTCAGCGGATCTCCTGCAGCCTATTAGCACCCATTTCCCTTTCTATGTCTCAGCGGATCTCCTGCAGCCTATTAGCTCCCATTTCGCTCTCTATGTCTCAGCTGATCTCCTGCAGCCTATTAGCTCCCATTTCGCTCTCTATGTCTCAGCGGATCTCCTGCAGCCTATTAGCTCCCATTTCCCTCTCTATGTCTCAGCGGATCCCTTGCAGCCTATTAGCACCCATTTCCCTTTCTATGTCTCAGCAGATCTCCTGCAGCCTATTAGCTCCCATTTCCCTCTCTGTCTCAGCAGATCTCCTGCAGCCTATTAGCTCCCATTTCCCTCTCTGTCTCAGCAGATCTCCTGCAGCCTATTAGCTCCCATTTCCCAGCTCCTGCAGCCTATTAGCTCCCATTTCCCTCTCTGTCTCAGCAGATCTCCTGCAGCCTATTAGCTCCCATTTCCCAGCGGATCTCCTGCAGCCTATTAGCTCCCATTTCCCTCTCTATGTCTCAGCAGATCTCCTGCAGCCTATTAGCACCCATTTCGCTCTCTATGTCTCAGCGGATCTCCTGCAGCCTATTAGCTCCCATTTCCCAGCGGATCTCCTGCAGCCTATTAGCTCCCATTTCGCTCTCTATGTCTCAGCGGATCCCTTGCAGCCTATTAGCTCCCATTTCCCTCTCTATGTCTCAGCGGGATCTCCTGCAGCCTGTTAGCTCCCATTTCCCTCTCTACATCTCAGCGGATCTCCTGCAGCCTATTAGCTCCCATTTCGCTCTCTATGTCTCAGCGGATCCCTTGCAGCCTATTAGCTCCCATTTCCCTCTCTATGTCTCAGCGGATCTCCTGCAGCCTATTAGCTCCCATTTCCCAGCGGATCTCCTGCAGCCTATTAGGTACCATTTCCCTCTCTATGTCTCAGCGGATCTCCCGCAGCCTATTAGCTCCCATTTCCCTCTCTGTCTCAGTGGATCTCCTGCAGCCTGTTAGCACCCATTTCCCTCTCTATGTCTCAGCGGATCTCCTGCAGCCTATTAGCTCCCATTTCCCTCTCTATGTCTCAGCGGATCTCCTGCAGCCTATTAGCTCCCATTTCCCAGCGGATCTCCTGCAGCCTATTAGCGCCCATTTCCCTCTCTATGTCTCAGCGGATCTCCTGCATCCTGTTAGCACCCATTTCCCTCTCTATGTCTCAGCGGATCTCCTGCAGCCTATTAGCTCCCATTTCCCTCTCTATGTCTCAGCGGATCTCCTGCAGCCTATTAGCTCCCATTTCCCTCTCTATGTCTCAGCAGATCTCCTGCAGCCTATTAGCTCCCATTTCCCTCTCTATGTCTCAGCGGATCCCCTGCAGCCTATTAGCACCCATTTCCCTCTCTATGTCTCAGCGGATCTCCTGCAGCCTATTAGCTCCCATTTCCCAGCGGATCTCCTGCAGCCTATTAGCTCCCATTTCCCAGCGGATCTCCTGCAGCCTATTAGCGCCCATTTCCCTCTCTATGTCTCAGCGGATCTCCTGCAGCCTATTAGCTCCCATTTCCCTCTCTGTCTCAGCGGATCTCCTGCAGCCTATTAGCTCCCATTTCCCTTTCTATGTCTCAGCAGATCTCCTGCAGCCTATTAGCTCCCATTTCCCTCTCTATGTCTCAGCGGATCTCCTGCATCCTGTTAGCACCCATTTCGCTCTCTATGTCTCAGCGGATCTTCTGCAGCCTTTTAGCTCCCATTTCCCTTTCTATGTCTCAGCGGATCTCCCGCAGCCTATTAGCTCCCATTTCCCTTTCTATGTCTCAGCGGATCTCCCGCAGCCTATTAGCTCCCATTTCCTTCTCTATGTCTCAGCGGATCTCCTGCAGCCTATTAGCACCCATTTCCCTTTCTATGTCTCAGCGGATCTCCTGCAGCCTATTATCACCCATTTCCCTCTCTATGTCTCAGCGGATCCCTTGCAGCCTATTAGCTCCCATTTCCCTCTCTATGTCTCAGCGGATCTCCTGCAGCCTATTAGCTCCCATTTCCCTCTCTATGTCTCAGCGGATCCCTTGCAGCCTATTAGCACCCATTTTCCCTTTCTATGTCTCAGCGGATCTCCTGCAGCCTATTAGCTCCCATTTCCCTCTCTATGTCTCAGCGGATCTCCTGCAGCCTATTAGCTCCCATTTCCCTCTCTATGTGTCAGCAGATCTCCTGCAGCCTATTAGCTCCCATTTCCCTTTCTATGTCTCAGCGGATCTCCTGCAGCCTATTAGCTCCCATTTCCCTCTCTATGTGTCAGCAGATCTCCTGCAGCCTATTAGCTCCCATTTCCCTTTCTATGTCTCAGCGGATCCCCTGCAGCCTATTAGCTCCCATTTCTCTCTCTATGTCTCAGCGAATCTCCTGCAGCCTATTAGCTCCCATTTCCCTCTCTATGTGTCAGCAGATCTCCTGCAGCCTATTAGCTCCCATTTCCCTCTCTATGTCTCAGCGGATCTCCTGCAGCCTATTAGCACCTGTCACGGAGCTGGTCCTTCCCCCCCATCTTCTAGGCTTGCTTGCTGCCTGCCACCCCCTACCCCTCAGCAGCCCTCTTCACTCTTCTGTCCTGTCTGTGCTGGGACTTCTAGTCCTCCTTGCCCCTGACACTGGCAGGCCCCAGCAGCCCCTCACCCCCGTTTCTGGAAATCAGGCCCCCTGCTGTGGTAATCCACAGGCAGGCTCCCTCCTGTCACCCCCCTCCCTGTGCCCTTTTGCACGTCTGCCTGTGCTCTGTGCCCTACAGGGACAAAGGCCGCCTTCCCTGTGGGTCTGGAGACTCAAGAGGGTGGGGCATGTTTCCATGGCGATAAAATGTGAAGTCTCGGGTTACCATGGCAACATGCCCAGTGTGTTCTCCTGCATGTGTGAGAGAGGTCTGTACTGCATGCCAGCCTCCTCTCAGCTTCCATTCCCCTGCTCTCTTCTCCTCTCACTGGCTGACTTGACTGCCAGTCTGCTGTTGGATCCCTCCCCTGTGTGGGGTTAACTCCGTCCTGCCTGGAATCTCCTCACTGTGGAGGAACCTTCTGCTGCTCCTGAGCCTGGATCTCTTCCCTGGAGGACTTAACCCCTTTGTTCCCTGTGAGCCTGCCTGGACTTAACCCTTTGCTGCCCCGAGCTGCCGGTGTTGATTGTAACCCTCTGTGTCCCGTGTGGACTGTCACCCTCTGTGTCCCGTGTGGACTGTCACCCTCTGTGTCCCGTGTGGACTGTCACCCTCTGTGTCCCGTGTGGACTGTCACCCTCTGTGTCCCGTGTGGACTGTCACCCTCTGAGTCCCGTGTGGACTGTCACCCTCTGTGTCCGGCTCTCCGCATCCAGTAAGTGGACTAACCCGTGCTGCCCAAAAGACTGAGCCCAATTCTCCCCAGGAACCCGAAGTCCCACAAAACCACCCCGCCCTTGCCTTACTGAACCCTGTGGACTACCATACCCCTGTTGTTCCATATTGCCTCCCAAAGAACTTTACTGTGTTACTGTGTCTGGTGTGGATCTGTGGACTAACAGAACTGTTGTCTGTGCCCCAAAATCCTCCCCAATAAAAGCCCGCACATTGGGTTCCATGCAATCTGTCTCTGTGTGCTCTCTCCCTACGCTCCTGGTACTTGACAGCACCCATTTCCCTCTCTATGTCTCAGCAGATCCCCTGCAGCCTATTAGCACCCATTTCCTTCTCTATGTCTCAGCGGATCTCCTGCAGCCTATTAGCACCCATTTCCCTCTCTATGTCTCAGCAGATCCCCTGCAGCCTATTAGCACCCATTTCCCTTTCTATGGGTGCTAATAGGCTGCAGGAGATCTGCTGAGACATAGAAAGGGAAATGGGTGCTAATAGGCTGCAGGGGATCTGCTGAGACATAGAGAGGGAAATGGGTGCTAATAGGCTGCAGGGGATCTGCTGAGACATAGAGAGGGAAATGGGAGCTAATAGGCTGCAGGAGATCCGCTGAGACATAGAGAGGGAAATGGGTGCTAATAGGCTGCAGGAGATCTGCTGAGACATAGAGAGGGAAATGGGTGCTAATAGGCTGCAGGGGATCTGCTGAGACATAGAGAGGGAAATGGGAGCTAATAGGCTGCAGGAGATCTGCTGAGACATAGAGAGGGAAATGGGTGCTAATAGGCTGCAGGAGATCTGCTGATACATAGAGAGGGAAATGGGCGCTAATAGACTGCAGGAGATCCGCTGAGACATAGAGAGGGAAATGGGAGCTAATAGGCTGCAGGAGATCCGCTGAGACATAGAGAGGGAAATGGGCGCTAATAGACTGCAGGAGATCCCGCTGAGAAATAGAGAGGGAAATGGGAGCTAATAGGCTGCGAGGGATCGAATGAGACAAAGAAAAGAAAATGGGTGCTAATAGGCTGCAGGAGCCCGGCTTAGACATAAAGAGTGAAATGGGTGCTAAATGCTGCAAGGGATCTACTGAGCCTTAAAGAGGGAAATGGGTGCTAATAGGCTGCAGGAGATCTGCCGAGACATAGAGAGGGAAATGGGAGCTAATAGGCTGCAGGAGATCTGCTGAGACATAGAGAGGGAAATGGGAGCTAATAGGCTGCAGGGGATCCGCTGAGACATAGAGAGGGAAATGGGAGCTAATAGGCTGCAGGAGATCTGCACATCTCTTTATAAACATACCTATTTTATATACATCATTTATATACATATATATACAGTATGTAAAGTGCTGCGTAAATTGATGGCGCTATATAAGTACCGGAAATAAATAATAAAGATAAATATTTGAAGGCTTTTTGCATCATTTAGGACACTTTTGATTTTTCCCATGATGTTGATGATATTGCGTGTTTATATTGATATGTATTGTTTGGGGTGATATATACATATACAGTATGTTTGTATGAAGCACCGACAGGCTAAATGCAGAGTCAGAATCACAGGGGGCCCCTAGACCCGGTGGGGGGTCTGAGAGCAGCCATGATGTCAGTACATTGGAGCTGGTGATAGTGAAAGGTATTGAGGAGATAAATGTACCCGGTTCAGTCTGGTTTGTAAACAGAGCGATCTGGGATTCTTGTATCCATACCGGACCCTTGTGCAAGATGAGGATCTGCTATACATGGTAATAGGAAACTGAAACTAAAAACACTACATTGTGTGGGGTTGTCTCTAAATTACATAGCAGACCCTTATCCTGGATGGGAGTCTGGTATAGATATAAATGGGGGAAGCCCACACAATAAAGAAGGCTGGGGGTTCCCCCAGATCACGCACCCCCTCCCCTAAACCATGCCAGGCCATGTGCCCTCAGTATGGGGAGCGTATCTTGTAAAGGACCTCTTCCCCACAACCCTGGCTGGGGGTCTCTTGGTGGGGGACATATTGGAATCTGGAATCCCCCTTCAAATAAGATGGATCTCAGCTACCTCCCCCACATGAATGTGTAACCATTACTCAATCAAAAAGAAATAATGTAAATAGTAAATAAAGACGTCACCCGCATCACATGACTTGTCCTTTATTAATAAACAAAGATTCCCCCAAAGTAAATCCCTCGTCACTCATCCAACAATGCAGATCTACATCATTAATAATGAACGATGTCCACTGAGAAAACACATGCTGACCGCCAACACGGTCTATTTCCAGAGACTACTCACCATGGATGACAACTCCCAGTGACTATGGAGGAAGAGGACGGACGTGACTATGGAGGAAGAGGACGGACGTGACTATGGCGGAAGAGGACGGACGTGACTATGGGGAAGAGGACGGACGTGACTATGGGGGAAGAGGACGGACGTGACTATGGGGGAAGAGGACGGACGTGACTATGGCGGAAGAGGACGGACGTGACTATGGCGGAAGAGGACGGACGTGACTATGGCGGAAGAGGACGGACGTGACTATGGCGGAAGAGGACGGACGTGACTATGGCGGAAGAGGACGGACGTGACTATGGAGGAAGAGGACGGACGTGACTATGGAGGAAGAGGACGGACGTGACTATGGAGGAAGAGGACGGACGTGACTATGGCGGAAGAGGACGGACGTGACTATGGAGGAAGAGGACGGACGTGACTATGGAGGAAGAGGACGGACGTGACTATGGCGGAAGAGGACGGACGTGACTATGGCGGAAGAGGACGGACGTGACTATGGCGGAAGAGGACGGACGTGACTATGGCGGAAGAGGACGGACGTGACTATGGGGGAAGAGGACGGACGTGACTATGGGGGAAGAGGACGGACGTGACTATGGAGGAAGAGGACGGACGTGACGGGGGTTACCTGATGTAAATAGAAAATAACATTTTATTACCTCCTCTGCTGCCACTTCTACCAATGTCTCCTCTCTGCTTCCTACCACATGGAACTTCCTGTCTGTACCTGACATCACTTCCTGTCTACCTGACATCACTTCCTTTCTTTACCTGACATCACTTCCTGTCTACCATACAGTCTTCCTGTTTGTGTATAAGCGAGAACATCACCTTGTGGAGCTCAGAGGAACTGCAGCCTAGAGAAATGTCTCTCTGAACATGGCCTTGAGCTATGAGTTCAGCTTTTTGAATTTTTTCTTGTAACATTTACCCTTTAACTATCCTTTGTGGGGAAGTTACAGACCTGGTTTATCCAATCTAATCCATATGATGGCAATCAGCCTATTAAATCCTCCATAACTCAGCAGCAATGTCCCATGGCTTCCATCTTTCTTAAGAATAACAAAAAACTATTAACATATTTCCTACACCGGGGGCCATAGTTGGACCTGGAGGTGATTTGTCACATGAAGGATTCTCATCCATAAAGCTTACTCTACACTATAGTCATAAATAAATATATATCTATACATCTGTTTCCATCCGAAGACATTGTATGAGGGATTCCTAGATCACAGATGATGAGTGTAGACCGTATAATAGGAACCCAAATCCACGGCACCGCTCCAGCCTGCACCTCCTAATGACCACGGACCATCCAGGTGATAGCACTTGTAGCCCGTCTTCTCTCCAACATGAAATCATGAATAGGAACAGAAAGATGAAGAGCTGCACTCTGTAATTATCTCCATCTTGATATTTCATTCTATTGATGATGAAATAACTCCATACACATAATCTCTACCTCCTGAAATATGTTTCACCCAAATGGGCTCGCTCACATAGAGTAGGGTTGGGGCCACTCTATCCTTGTGAACGAGCCCATTGGGGTGACACACAGAATAAAATATGAAGAATGGGCTGATTACGGAGTGTGACTCTTCATCTTCTTGTAGACGGTATAGTCACAGATGAGAACACAGGAGACCAAGTCCATATCTCATGCTTCCTAATTTATAGAGATAAGTATGTGGGCTCTAACCCAATCCAGTCACCTCTGGGGGGTGTTCCCTCCTCAGCCCTGGGGTTGGTTCTGTCTTCTGAAGGTGCCATGGGCTACATGGACCCACCGTTTCTGGTGTCTGGGTTGGTGATGTGATTTCCAACACCATTGCTTCAGTCTGATCACAACATATTCATTCACAGCATGGCTGTCATGAGCAGACCCCATAGAACCATGTTGGGGGCCCCTATGGGATTCTGTACTCCTGACACATACCATTTTATATAAGAAGGACAATCCTTTGCAGCCACTGGGGAGCCCAATGTGCACAAATCTCTTCTCCCCCACTGAGGTCATAGTCAGCACATCAAAATATTTCCTTTGAGGCTCAGCGAGGTGACAGATCATTCATCCGTATCTATGTCTACAGGGATGTCAGATCATTATTGCCATCTTGGTGTTCATTCCTCCAATCTTCACACTCCAGAGCCAACTATTCAGATTTATGAGTTGTGAACATTTGTCTTCTACTGACCACTAGATGAAGAGAACACTGTATCTGTAATACAGAACATTGAATTCCAGGAATATCTGTCATATCATGCCACCTTTACAGGGGATGTTACATCCCAACCATTGCTGGTGTCCTCCATGTCTATGGTCACCTTACAGAGACAATCTGAGCTATGTTCCAGAAGGTTCTGTCAACATTCCATACCAGACCCTTATCTGAGCATGCTGGCCAGGCTAGGAAAGGGGAGGGGGGGTGTAAGTCCTCCCACTTGGACCATACCAGGTGACATGCCCTCAACATGGGGAGAACTTGCGAGGGGGGACAAGGGCAAGGGTCTCTTCCTTTATACTTCTATTCACTCACAAAAACATAAATTTTAAAGAAAAAGAATGATCAAAAATGTCCTATGCTGTACATCAATGTCAATCATGAAGTCTGATGCCCACTGAAAGAAAAAATCTGATGTAATATGAGGATCGGGGCCATTTCTCAACTGAGGTTCCTTGTATCCATATAACAGATGTGTGACATGACAAAATCTGCAATTACATTTTACTGCAAAATCAGAGGGGCCAAAATCCCTCCCCCGAGCAGTCATATATTTCTGTCCCCCTCGGAGGGAGTGGAGGTGACCCCTCTATAAGGATCTACAGTCCATATACACCCAGCACAAGGCCGGGGTCACACTACCAGACGCTTCTCGGGGCTGCAGTTCCTCTGAGCTCCACAAGGTGGGGATCTCACTTCTACCCAGACAGGAAGTCTCTATGGAAGACAGACAGGAAGTGATGTCAGGTACAGACAGGAAGTAGAGAGGAGACGTTGGTGGAAGTGGCAGCAGAGGAGGTAATAAGATGTTATGTTCTATTTACACCCAGTAACCCCCCGTCCTGTCCGTCCTCTTCCTCCATAGTCATGTCCGTCCTCTTCCTTCATAATCAAGTCCGTCCTCTTCCCCCATAGTCACGTCCGTCCTCTTCCTCCATAGTCACGTCCGTCCTCTTCCTCCATAGTCCTGTCCGTCCTCTTCCCCCATAGTCACGTCCGTCCTCTTCCCCCATAGTCACGTCCGTCCTCTTCCCCCATAGTCACGTCCGTCCTCTTCCCCCATAGTCACGTCCGTCCTCTTCCTCCATAGTCACGTCCGTCCTCTTCCTCCATAGTCACGTCCGTCCTCTTCCTCCATAGTCACGTCCGTCCTCTTCCCCCATAGTCACGTCCGTCCTCTTCCTCCATAGTCACGTCCGTCCTCTTCCTCCATAGTCACGTCCGTCCTCTTCCTCCATAGTCACGTCCGTCCTCTTCCTCCATAGTCACGTCCGTCCTCTTCCTCCATAGTCACGTCCGTCCTCTTCCTCCATAGTCACGTCCGTCCTCTTCCTCCATAGTCCTGTCCGTCCTCTTCCTCCATAGTCCTGTCCGTCCTCTTCCTCCATAGTCACGTCCGTCCTCTTCCTCCATAGTCACGTCCGTCCTCTTCCCCCATAGTCACGTCCATCCTCTTCCTCCATAGTCACGTCCGTCCTCTTCCTCCATAGTCATGTCCGTCCTCTTCCTCCATAGTCATCTCCAGCAGATGATGATACACACATATATAGTGTGGGAACCCAGATTAACCACATATATTCAAATGAGAGAATTTCACATCTGTACCAAAAGGGGGGGGTATTGATGTCATGAAATGCCGGTTCCAGACATTGTATGTGGGGGGAATGAAATGATAAGTAAAGGTTGGGCAGATGCTGATACACACATATATAGTGTGAAAACCCAGATTAACCCCTTCAGGGGGAGGAGTTGATGATAATATATTTGCTCCCAAAGCTGGCCTACATGGTTCAGTTTTATCGTTCAGCCAGCAGAACTGAACCAATTCCCCCATCCACACATTGGAGGTGGATGGGGGAATCCTCCCCGCTGCACTCTTGTATTGTGATAATGGGGGGACTCCTCCGCTCTCAGAATACACAGATCAGCACTGAAGCTATTGGCTGCAGCTGCTGGGGGAGTGGCCACTGGGGGGTGGAAACTTGGCACCAGCACGCCGCCAAATCCATCCCCACCATTAGGAGCTCTGGAGACAATTGTCTTCTATTTACAATACATTCCTCCGCACGTCACCTGATCACATGACAGCTTACTTCCACAGATTCCGGACAGATTTCTGGATGGTAAAGGTCAAAGTTCACTCTTCAGTTTAGGAGAGGTAGGACGCACCCAGGAACAAGGATTTGGTTTGCATGGAAGCTTCATATAGAGGACCCCTCAAATCTCCCCATCCAAATGTCCCTCCATCCAGAGTCTATATGTCCTATGACATCACACTGACCTCACAGCTCCTCCTCCCAATGTCCCTCTATCCAGAGTCAGAGAATCCTATGACATCACACTGACCTCACAGCTCCTCCTCCCAATGTCCCTCCATCCAGAGCCAGAGAATCCTATGACATCACACTGACCTCACAGCTCCTCCCCCAATGTCCCTCCATCCAGAACCAGAGAATCCTATGACATCACACTGACCTCACAGCTCCTCCCCCAATGTCCCTCCATCCAGAACCAGAGAATCCTATGACATCACACTGACCTCACAGCTCCTTCTCCCAATGTCCCTTCGTCTGGCTTTTTTTTCTGATGCTCTTAGGATGTGGGGGTCCCTTGGCATTCTCAACAGTCAGAATAAGCTTTTTACCTGCGTAGTGTGGGGGTCCTGTGGGGGGAATTATACCTCAGCCTGAAGTGGGGCTTTAATAAAATGGAGACCTGAATGGAGAGGTGAGGAGGATTCTGGGAATATCATTTGATGTGACTATTTGTGTTCAGATGTAGAGTTTTCCTCCTGTGAAGTCTGGAGATCATATGACATCACATTGCCTCCACCTCCCTCCCTGATAGAAGAGAGAAAGAAGAAGAAGATTCTAGAAGTCACCAGAGAGATCACTGAGCTGCTGACAGGAGAGGTGAGCGGTGCCGGGAATTCTGGGACATTCTCCAGTAACAGACAAGGGATGTGTCTGGATGGTGACTGTATCATTGTGTGTGTCAGGTTCCTATAAGGTGTCAGGGTGTCACTGTCTATTTCTCCATGGAGGAGTGGGAGTATTTAGAAGGACACAAGGATCTCTACAAGGACGTCATGATGGACAATCAGCCGCCCCTCACATCACCGGGTAAGAGGAGACTTTATTGTAAAGGAGAGAGCAGTACGGAGGATCCACCTAGATCCCCCATCATCTGATAAACACATAGAAACAATGGATTCAGTCAGTGTGTGTGTTTCCTACAGATGGATCCAGTCATGGGAACCCACCAGAGAGATGTCCCCGTCCTCTGTATTCCCGGGATTCCACACAGGAAGGTCACACCATCCCTCACCATCATCAGGTAGATGAGGAACAATCACTGATAGTATCATTAGGATCTGTACATTATCTGCATTGTTACCATTTGATGGCATTTTTATTATATATTCAGAGTGGAAACCTGAGAGATCCTAAAGTTGAGGTTAAAGAAGAGATAAAAGAGGAAAATGATGAAGAGTGGGTGATGGAGGAGCCAGATATCACTAAAGAACACAAAGATCTGTACCAGGACACCATGGTGGAGTCATCCAGCTACAGGAACCCACCAGAGAGATGTCCCCGTCACCTGTATTCCCGGGATTCCACACAGGAAAGTCACACCATCCCTCACCATCATCAGGTAGATGATGACAATTATTGGTAGTTGTGATTTATACACAGCATGTTTGTTACAATGAATGTTTTATTATATCTTTCAGAGTGGAATCCTCGGGGATGATAATATTGATGTTAAAGAAGAGTATAAAGAGGAGGATGAGGAGTATGGAGTGATGGAGGAGTTTTCAGAAGGACACAAGGATATGATGGAGCCACCTAATACCAGGAACCCCCCAGAGAGATGTCCCCGTCCTCTGTATTCCCAGGATTTCACACAGGAAGGTCACACCATCCCTCATCATTACAAGGTTGGTGGGACAGAGCATCTAGAACATGGACTTGTAGAGATAATGTGTGGATTTTTTATGTAAGCTCATATTTTACAGATGATATTTTCTATCATTCTCTTGGTTTAGGGTGAAGATCTGATAGATATAAAAGTTGAGGTGAAAGCAGAAGAAGAAGAGGCGTATGTGAGGGATGATCAGCAGTCTATGGAGGAGGATGGAATAACGGGGACATTTATAGAGGAGGACACTCCTACAGAGATCAGCACAGGTGGGTCATGAACACTAAATCCATTCCTCCACCCATACTGCTCACTGATTGGTCCAGAGTAGGGCGGGGACTGGGTGATATCAGCCTGTAATCCCCTGGTCACTTTTCTGAGCTGTGTTCCCCATCCTGCCTGATGTGGGCGGAGTCCTGGTTTGGGGGAACCAATCAGCTCCTATCTTGTAATCCTCTTTGTCTTTGTATTTTAGTCCATGGCCGGGAGATGAGGAAAACCTCTGAGGATTGTCTCACTTTGTCTCCAGACTGGAAAGTAGAAGATGAGGACATCACACAGTATAGTCCAGGAGAAAACCCGGCTCCCTCCAATGTCCATCCGGCACCACCCAGTGTAGATGGACCATCGGATTCCTCGTATCCTGAGGAACCTCAGACTGTGTGGGACCGGGCCGGCCTTCCAACAGGGAAGAGCTTCTTCTGTACTGAGTGTGGGAAGAGTTTCCGTTATATATCCAAACTTAATGTGCATAAAAGATCTCACACAGGAGAGAAGCCGTATTCCTGTCCTGAGTGCGGGAAATGTTTTTTCACAGAAGTCTAATCTTTCCATACATCAGAAATCTCACACGGGGGAGAAGCCGTATCCCTGTCCTGAGTGCGGGAAATATTTTCTACTAAAATCACAACTTGTTACACATCAGAGATTGCACATGAGTGAGACACAATATTCCTGTCCTGAGTGCGGGAAATGTTTTTCAGACAAGTCCAGTTTTTACACACATCAGAGATCTCACACGGGGAAGAAGCAGCATTCCTGTCCTGAGTGCGGGAAAATATTTTCACAAAAGTCAAATCTTCACAGACATCAGAGATCTCACACAGGGGAGAAGCTGTATTCCTGTCCTGAGTGCAGTAAATATTTTTCAAGCAAATCCCATCTTTACAGACATCAAAGATCGCACACAGGAGAGAAGTCATATTCCTGTCCAGCGTGCGGGAAATTTTTTTCACAAAAGTCCGGTCTTTATCGACATCAGAGGTTGCACACTGGGGAGAAGCCTTATTCCTGTCCTGAGTGCGGGAAATGTTTTTCACAGATGTCCAGTCTTTACAGACATCAGAGATTGCACGCGGAGGAGAAGCCACTTTCCTGTCCTGAGTGAGGGAAATGTTCCTCACTGAAGTCCTGTCTTCTTGTACATCAGGAGGCCCACAGAACCCTGAAGGTGTATTAGTGCCTTGAGTGCGGGAAATGTCTTCTAGAGGAATGTTGCTGGACATCCCAGCTCTCATGTGGGGAAGAAGCACACCCTGATATACACCTCAGATATACTCCATGGCTGATCTTCATCATGGAAGAAACAGTCCATGAGATCAGAGGTCACCAAAGACATGGATGAAGTGTGGGACCGGGTTAGCCATTGATTGCAGGAGAACAATAAAAATGAAGTAATTACCTTTCATTGTACATTTTGTGGTGGAAGATTTCTCAAACATTTAGAGGTCTATTTAAAAAAAAAAAGTTGAACAAATGTGATCAGCATGCGCCCAGCTGTGATGAGTTTTTGCCATATTTTATTTCATAGGATCATTGGCTCCATCTAGTGGCCATAATTGTGTATTGTGCTACTTTTACTGATGGAGGCATTTCAGGAAAAATACCAGATCATGGCCACTAGATGGAACTGATGATCATAGGAAATCACTCTGGTAAATTAACCACTTGACCTCCTGAGGATTTACCCCCCTTAATGACCACGCCTCTTTTTGCTACTCAGCGCTGCACTAATTCAACTGATAATTGCGCGGTCATGCAATGCTGCACCCAAACTAAATTTACGTCCTTTTTTTCACACAAATAGAGCTTTCTTTCGGTGGTATTTGATCACCTGTGCGCTTTTTATTTTTCACGCTATAAACAAAAAAAAGCCAAACATTTTGAAGAAAAACAATATTTTTTACTTTCAGCTATAAAAAATATATAGTAAACTCAAAGTTGGTTATAAATTTAGGCCAAAATGTATTCTGCTCCATGTTTTTGGTAAAAAAAATCCCAGTAAGTGTATATTGATTGCTTTGTGTGGAAGTTATAGCGTCTACAAACTATGGTATAGATACTGCAATTTACGCCATTTTTCTGCTATACAGCGCTGTGCTAGTTTAACGGGCAATTGCGCGGTCATGCAATACGGTACATAAATGAAATTTACATCCTTTTTTTTCCCACAAATTGAGCTTTCTTTTGGTGGTATTTGATCGCCTGTGCACTTTTTATTTTTTGCGCTATAAAAAGAAAGGCTGACAATTTTGAAGAAAAAAAAACAATATTTTGGACTTTTTGCTATAAAACATGTCCAGTAAAAAAAAATGCAAAAATCAAATTTAGTCATAAATTTCTACCAAAATGCATTCTGCGACATGTCTTTGCTAAAAAAAAACCCCAATACGTGTAAATTAATTGGTTTACGTGAAAGTTATAGCGTTTACAAATGGCGGGAAAGATACTGGGATTTTTAGTTTTTTTTTATACTAATAATGGCGGCGATCAGCGACTTATGGCGGCGATCAGGGACTTATGGCAGTGACCAGCGACTTATGGCGGGACTGCGGCGGACATTATGACATTGGGGGGTACTGACTTGGGGTCACTGACATCCCCAAAAACACTAATACAGTGATCAGTGCAAAAAAAAAAACACTGACACTGTACTAATGGCACTGGGGAGGAAGGGGTTAACTTTATTTTGCAGGGAAAGGGTTAACTGTGTGAGGGGGAGTGTTTTACTAGGGGGCGGGGTGTGTGCTGGATGGGACACCACTGATCGGGAGAGAGAAACTGTTCTTTCTCGATCAGCTCGTCCTCGAGCTGTCAGGGAAGTGACAGACAGCACAGCTACTGCAGCTGTGCTGTCTGTCACTGTTTGCCGCCGATCGCCGGGAAACAGCCGGTAAAGACCGGCTGTGACCCGGCGACTGACATCCGCAGCGGTGATTGGCGGGACAGATAGAGCAGCAGCGCGCCTCGCGCGCGCCCCCTATCTGTTTACAAAACACGCATTTTAAAACGTGGTTTTGCCTGCCAGTGCCGCCCTGCCGCTGTATTTCTACAGTGGCAGGGCGGCAAGTGGTTAAGGCCAGAATTTGTAACGACTGGATGAATGATTGTCACATTTGTCCAATGAATTTTCTGTAAGTAGCCCCCTTAGTTTCCTTCGCCAGGCACGGTTTCATACTAATAGGTCATACTCCCGCACTTGTGAGTACCATGGACGCTGAAGGACATTCAAAGTTAATCAAACTTAAACCAACCATTGATTTAAAATTGTAAATTGCATTTGGCCATTAGGTGGCGCCGAGTATCTTAGGATTTAGCACCAGCTAGTGAACAAATACAAGAAAACATTCTCTCTGATGCTGTGACTTCATGACATTTCCCAAAGAATATTCCACCCACAGAAACAGGCCGAAGACACCAAAAAAGATGTCAGGTATGCAGCCGAGGGGGAGTTAGGCGAGGCACAGTCTCCATTGTCCCGAATGTCCCTCCCAACTGGGCCTATGCATAGGTGACTACTTCAGACATTACTACCCATCACGAAGATATTATAGGAGGTATGGTGAGCGTATTTCTGACAGCCTGCCATTTCCTCATTTCCAATGTCCTCTGTGATGATTGTGATGGATTGCCTGTCACTCCGATTGGGTGATTCCATCAGAGAACCGCTTCCTCACTGCTAGGACACAGGACCAAGGTAATATAGCCAGGCGTTGCACCCAAGACTAGATGACACCAGCTTAGATGCCAAACTGGAACTCTTTATTGAACAGAAAAGACAGGTTTTTATACAATCCAGAAATAGGGGCAGTCCCCACATGAACAATAAAACAAATGTTACACATTGAGATAAACATCACAGATATTCAGTCAATGCTTTGATTAATCAGAGAGCCCACCCCAGACAGCCCGACAACA
This sequence comes from Staurois parvus, assembly GCF_062004578.1. Taxonomy (NCBI): domain Eukaryota; kingdom Metazoa; phylum Chordata; class Amphibia; order Anura; family Ranidae; genus Staurois; species Staurois parvus. The sequence continues at coordinate 14,636 of NW_028319296.1, read as the reverse complement.
AACCCACCCCTGAATACACCACGTCCATTATCCATGCTGTCTATCACTTGTATAATCTGTCCATCATCAGACAAAACTCGTACAATATTCCAACAGTCTGAAGAGTGGAATTACTCTAGCTTCATAAATTTCTTGAGGGAGATTGTTGATAGATATTTCTGCCCCAAATAAAGGATCTTCTCCAACCCAGTCAGCACGAGGGCCACTATATTTCCTCTGACCTTTAACCTGTACAAGATTAATATGACATCTTTCCATTCACTCCTGAGGGGAAGATTTATTTTCTTTATGCAGAGAATTCCTCCCAGCCTCGCTGTCAGTGTTCATCATGCTGTCCATCATTAGAGAGTGGTCTGTACTCTCCATGGGCCATAATCAGTGGGCAGAAGGCTAGCCTCTAGTCTCTTCCAAAAGCCCCTGTCCCGGTTGGGTCTGTCACAATGATCATTTGCCTGCTGCCTGCACTGACCATGCCTCTGCCTGCTGCCTGAACTGACCCTGGCCTGTGTATTGACCACTTTTCTGCCTTCCACCTGAACTGACCTTGGCCTTTAAATCAACCATTCAACTGCCTGTAGCCTGAATCATTCCACTGATGGAACGCACACTGCCAGAGTAATACGACACGTGTACTGGTGGTCCAATCAGAACCCTCCAGGCCCCAGCTGTGCACCCCCCCAGATTAATACGTCACATGTACTGGTGGTCCAATCAGGACCCTCCAGGCCCTAGCAGTGCCCCCAGATTAATACGTCACATGTACTGGTGGTCCAATCAGAACCCTCCAGGCCCTAGCAGTGCCCCCAGATAAATACGTCACGTACTGGTGGTCCAATCAGAACCCTCCAGGCCCCAGCTGTGCACACCCCCAGATTAATACGTCACATGTACTGGTGATCCAATCAGAACCCTCCAGGCCCCAGCTGTGCACACCCCCAGATTAATACGTCACATGTACTGGTGGTCCAATCAGAACCCTCCAGGTCCCAGCAGTGCACACCCCCAGATTTATATGACACATGTACTGGTGGTCCAATCAGAACCCTCCAGGCCCCAGCAGTGCCCCCAGCCCTGAATTCTCACCAATGGAACTCTCCAGTGAAATCTCTCATCAATTACTAGTCGGATTCTCTCTATTACCTCCTGTATGTACAAAACTCCCCCAAATCTCTCCCCTCCTCACCATCCACTAGAAATTGGAGGAATTGTTTCTTCTTCCTCAAATCCAGACCTAGAGAGGAATAGAAAAGAACCAACAAACCCCACAAAGTCTTTTTATAGAGATTTATTCCATCAAATCCAAACTATTCTACACATATTTATTCCATGGAATATGAAGAGATTTTTCTATCAATAATCCCATCAAATCTGCGTGTTTATTGGACTTTATTCCCAGCAATAATCAATCAGGAATCCATGCCAGCAATCATCAGATCAATAGGAATGTTTCCAATATCCAGTGATCACGGTTTGATCCTCCAACATAACCAGTGCACAGAATGATAAATCTATCCCATGAAATGGCTCTTATTGATTGGTTGATGTCATTGATTGATCTATTGATTCCCTTCTATGATAGAATAGATTGATTTCTCCATGTATTGATCATCCTCTCCATATATCTCTTCACCTTGTCTAACATCATACAAATCCTGAATGCTATAAATCTCAGTCCTGTCCATGAATTGTATGTGACTCGGGTCTTTATAATACCATATACTGGACTGTTACTTCATTCCCTATTTTTATATCGTCTTCTTACACCTGTCCTGATGAAGTGACACTTTGAAGCCATGAAACGCGTTGATGGTGTATTTTACATTCACTTGTCCAGTAAACACCGACCTTCTGAAGAAAACATTTCAGAGTTTCCTCCTTTACTATGGGCTCCTCTGCTGACCTCACCCTCATTTTTTCTTGGGGTGAAAGTTCTCCACCGGGATCCAAATCCTGCTTAGTATATGATGATCCGGAATTCCCCGATGACCATGGAGGGTGACCACCCATTGACTTCAGTGAGGAGACAGACATATTCTCCACAAGTCCTCAGATAGGTTGTCTGATCCCTGGATGGGTTCCCCACAACCTCCCAGATGTGAGTACATGCACCGTACTTCTCCCCATCTTCTAGAACCATCTCCCACCTTCTGGTATCCATCACTACACTCAGTCCCATCTCTCCCATGGTCTTCTATCCTCTTTTCCTGTCTCCTGATGGTTTGGAGGATTTCTTCATATTACTCTCATGACAGGTCTACTTTAATTGTATGCAGAGGGGAGGGGGAGGAGTATACAGACTCCTCCCAGTCCGTGGCATATTTTGGTTTTGTGCTGCCCTAGGCAAGATTGAAATCAGGCACCCCCATCTAAATGTGTCCCTCCCTTTGCTGTTTAAGATCCACCTCTTCAGGACAGAAGCATAATGGAGGGCAGTGTGACATGGGGCGGTGTCGTGGGACAGGAGGGAGGCAGCATGATGGGGGCTGCAGGACAGGAAGGGAAAGTGGGATAGGAGGGGGGGCAGCATGACGGGGGATATCAGGACAGGAGTAGGCCATTGGGAAAGGTAGGAGGGTAGCAGGACAAGAGGGAGGCAGCATGACAGGGGGAGGGCAGCATTATGGGGGGCAGTGTGCTCGGTGGGGGGCAGAGTTACAGGTGAGGGGCAGCATGACAGGGGGCACAGGACAGGAGGAGGAGCGCAGAGGGACAGGTGAGGGGCAGTGGGACAGGAGGAGTGCAGAGGGACAGGTGAGGGGCACTGGGACAGGAGGAGCACAGAGGGACAGGTGAGGGGCAGTGGGACAGGAGGAGCACAGAGGGACAGGTGGTGGGCAGCATGATGGGGGGCATGGGACAGGATAGGGGCAGCGGGACAAGAGGAGTGCAAAGGGACAGGTGATGGGCAGTGGGACAGGGAGAGCACAGAGGGACAGGTGAGGGGCAGTGGGACAGGAGGAGCACAGAGGGAAAGGTGGGGGGCAGCATGATGGGGATATGGGACAAGATTGAGGCAGTGGGACAGGAGGAGCGCAGAGGGACAGGTGAGGGTCATGGGACAGGACTGAGGCAGCGGGACAGGAGGAGCACAAAGGGACAGGTGATGGGCAGTGGGACAGGAGGAGCACAGAGGGACAGGTCAGGGAAAGTGTGATGGGGATATGGGACAAGATCAAGGCAGTGGGACAGGAGGAGTGCAGAGGGATAGGTGGGGGCAGTGAGAGAGGAGGAGCGCAGAGGAACAGGTAAGGGGCAGTGGGACAGGAGGAGTGCAGAGGGATAGGTGGGGGCAGTGAGAGAGGAGGAGCGCAGAGGAACAGGTAAGGGGCAGTGGGACAGGAGGAGTGCAGAGGGATAGGTGGGGGCAGTGGGAGAGGAGGAGCACAGAGGGAAAGGTGGGAGCAGTGTGACGGGGGCATGGGACAAGACTGAGGCAGCAGGACAGGAGGAGCACAGAGGGACAGGTGGGGGATAGCGTGATGGGGGATATGGGACAGGAGCGTAGATGGACAGATGGGGGGCATAGGACAGGATTAAGGCAGTGGGACAGGAGGAGCACAGAGGGACAGGTGGGGGGCAGCGGACAGGATAGGGGCAGTGGGACAAGAGTAACGCAGAGGGAGAGGTGAGGGGTAGTGGGACAGGAGGAGCGCAGAGGGACAGGTGGGGGGCAGCGTGACAGGGGGCATGGGACAGGATAAGGGCAGTGGGACAGGAAGAGTGCAGAGGGACAGGTGGGGGGTAGTGGGGAGAGATGGGGGGTAGTGGGACAATGTTAGGGACAGGAGGGGGGAGTGGAACAGGTGTGGGGCAGGGTGACAGGTGGGGGCAGTGTGTCGGGGGACAGTGAGACAGGAGTGGGGAAGTAGAACAGGTGGGGGGCAGTGTGTCGGGGGGACAGTGAGACAGGAGTGGGGAAGCACCAGTCCTCCAAGCACTTACCTGTCCAGCAGGGGCTCCTCCAGATGGTGTCAGCATCACTCAAGGAGGGGCGCCTGTGTTCCATCTTCCCCAGGATCTCTGGTGGTGGCTGCAAAAGAGCGGGGGGCTCCTCCATCCTGACCTTGTCCTCTTCTTCCTCCTCTGTGGCACCTTCTGGCCATCCTGCACATCCCAGCACACTGACAGTGGGCCCCGGCCCTCACACCCTCTGAGCGCACACCGGGGATCCGCCCACAACTCCACTCTCCTCTGCAGTCGATCCCTTGGCCCTGCACACACAGTGTTCCTTCTGCCTGGGGGGGCGTGCCGCCCCCTGTAAACTGCCGCCTTAGGCAAACACCTTGTTGGTTTATGAGAGGACCTATAGGGTATTCTGCCCTGTCCAATCACAATATCCCCTGAGGAGCCCCCACTGTGTGTGGTACCCCCCAGACATGAGACTGTCCTCCAATCTGGTTATTTCCTGATAGATCAGATGAGAAATTCGTATTTATGAGGGTCTCTGTCATGTCATGTCTATGGGCCCCTTATTGTACTATAACCCCTCCTGACCTGTACTGGGAAATATCTGGGCTGTGATTGGTGAGGACAGTACTGCTGTTATCTCCAATATTGTTCTATGGGTGGGATTTGTATTTCGTAGACCTCTGTAAAGGGATACAGAGACTGGTGGTTGGAGCTTCTTCAGATCCAAGAAGAAATTTCGGTGTGTCCTCATCCATCCACAGAGGAGAATTGGGATGAAGGATGGAGATCGCCCCCCTGTCCTCATCCATCAACAGAGAAGAATTGGGATGAAGGATGGAGATCGCCCCCCACTGTTCTCCTCCATCCACAAAGGAGAATTGGGATTAAGGATGGAGATCGCCCCCCACTGTCCTCATCCATCCACAGAGCAGAATTAGGATGAAGGATGGAGATCACCCCCCACTGTCCTTATCTATCCACAGAGGAGAATTAGGATGAAGGATGGATTTCACCCCCCACTGTCCTCATCCCTCCACAGAGGAGAATTGGGATGAATGATGGAGAGCACCTCCCACTGTCCTCATCCCTCCACAGAGAAGAATTGGGATGAAGGATGGAGATCGCCCCCCACTGTCCTCATCCATCCACTTAGGAGAATTGGGATGAAGGATGGAAATAGCCCCCCACTGTCCTCATCCATCATCAGAGCAGAATTAGGATGAAGGATGGAGATCACCCCCCACTGTCCTTATCTATACACAGAGGAGAATTAGGATGAAGGATGGATTTCACCCCCCACTGTCCTCATCCCTCCACAGAAGTGAATTAGGATGAAGGATGGATTTCACCCCCCACTGTCCTCATCCCTCCACAGAGAAGAATTGGGATGAAGGATGGAGATCGCCCCTCACTGTCCTCATCCCTCCACTGAGGAGAATTGGGAAGAAGGATGGAGATCGCCCCCCACTGTCCTCATCCGTTCACAGAGGAGAATTGGGATGAAGGATGGAAATCGCCCCCACTGTCCTTATCTATCCACAGAGGAGAATTAGGATAAAGGATGGATTTCACCCCGCACTGTCCTTATCCATCCACAGAGGAGAATTAGGATGAAAGATGGAGATCACCCCCACTGTCCTTATCCCCCCACAGAGGAGAATTAGGATGAAAGATGGAGATCGCCCCACTGTCCTCATCCCTCCACAGAGGAGAATTAGGATGAAGGATGGAGATCACCCCCCCCCCCCCAACTGTCCTCATCCCTCCACAGAGGAGAATTGGGATGAAGGATGGAGATCACCCCCCACTGTCCTCATTCCTCCACAGAGGAGAATTGGGATGAAGAATGGAGATCACCCCCCACTGTCCTTATCTATCCACAGAGGAGAATTAGGATGAAGGATGGAGATCGCCCCCACTGTCCTTATCTATCCACAGAGGAAAATTAGGATGAAGGATAGAGATCGCCCCCCACTGTCCTCATCACTCCACAGATGAGAATTAGGATGGAGATTGCCCCCACTGTCCTCATCCGTCCACAGAGGAGAATTAGGATGGAGATCGCCCCCCACTCTCCTCATCCGTCCACAGAGGAGAATTTGGAAGAAGGATGGAGATCACCCCCCACTGTCCTCATCCCTCCACAGAGGAGAATTGGGATGAAGGATGAAGATCACCCCCCATTGTCCTCATCCCTCCACAGAGGAGAATTGGGAAGAAGGATGGAGATCGCCCCTCACTGTCCTCATCCCTCCACAGAGGAGAATTGGGATGAAGATCACCCCCCACTGTCCTCATCCATCCACAGAGGAGAATTTGGAAGAAGGATGGAGATCACCCCCCACTGTCCTCATCCCTCCACAGAGGAGAATTGGGATGAAGGATGGAGATCGCCCCCACTGTCCTTATCCCCCCACAGAGGAGAATTAGGATGAAAGATGGAGATCGCCCCACTGTCCTCATCCCTCCACAGAGGAGAATTAGGATGAAGGATGGAGATCACCCCCCCCCCCCAACTGTCCTCATCCCTCCACAGAGGAGAATTGGGATGAAGGATGGAGATCACCCCCCACTGTCCTCATCCCTCCACAGAGGAGAATTAGGATGAAGGATGGAGATTGCCCCCACTGTCCTCCTCCGTCCACAGAGGAGAATTAGGATGAAGGATGGAGATCGCCCCCCACTCTCCTCATCCGTCCACAGAGGAGAATTTGGAAGAAGGATGGAGATCACCCCCCACTGTCCTCATCCCTCCACAGAGGAGAATTGGGATGAAGGATGAAGATCACCCCCCACTGTCCTCATCCCTCCACAGAGGAGAATTGGGAAGAAGGATGGAGATCGCCCCTCACTGTCCTCATCCCTCCACAGAGGAGAATTGGGATGAAGGATGAAGATCACCCCCCACTGTCCTCATCCATCCACAGAGGAGAATTTGGAAGAAGGATGGAGATCACCCCCCACTGTCCTCATCCATCCAGAGAATTCTGCCCCGTCTCCCCTGTCTTTTCCTCCAAGACTACAGCTCAGCACACAATTTTCTACAATGATTCCTGGGTGTTCTTTCCTCCACCGCGCTCTGAGATGTCGGTGATAGAGACCAGACTCTCAGCCTATCACAGTCTCTGAATATCAGCAGATTTGACCGGTCTTTATTCTGCTGAGTATTGTTTCTACAAATCGATGTTCCTGATGATTGTATTCACTGCACCCCTGTGTATTCCTAGGCCCTCGGGCCCCTGGAACTTCACCTCTTCTCTAAATATCTTCTGAAATTTATCACGTCCGGGGGAATGTGAGCAACATTCATTTATCCATTTTAATGATTATTATTAGAGATGAGCGAATCGAAGTATCCGAAGTGGAATTCGAGTCGAATATCGGAAAAATTTCGATTCGTGCCGAATCCGAAAAACAGCCTAATTCGGACGCGCGAATCGAAATTTTTCCGAAAATGGCGGCTGACATGTGCGGCGACGGAGCGGGGATGTCGGGGAAGGCGCGCAGACAAGGCGCGCTGCCCCATAATGCATTCCTCAACGACATGTGATCGCATCAGCCAATCAGCAGCCAGCCAGCCAGCACTGTGTAATGGTCGAGGTATATATAGCGGCCATTTTGGAAATCTTCATTTGCCTGCAGTCATTGAACAGAGGCAGACCGCTCTGTACTAGGGACAGGGACAGAGTTAGGGCCACAGAAACGAGAATTGGGGACAGAGAGAAGTTACTTAGGGACAGAGAACCATTACTCAGGGACACAGACTTGTTAATGAGGGCCACAGAATCGTTATTTAGGGACAAAGAAACGCTAGTTAGGGCCACAGAATTCATACTCAGGGACAGACAGAATTGTTACTCAGTGCCAGAGAATTGTTACTTAGGGCCACAGAAACGTTATTAGGGCCACAGAATTTTTACTCAGGGACAGACAGAATTGTTACTGAGTGCCAGAGAATTGTTACTCAGGGACAGACAGAATTGTTACTGAGTGCCAGAGAATTCTTACTCAGGGCCACAGAATTCATTCTCAGGGACAGACAGAATTGTTACTCAGGGACAGACAGAATTGTTACTGAGTGCCAGAGAATTGTTACTCAGGGACAGACAGAATTGTTACTGAGTGCCAGAGAATTGTTACTCAGGGACAGACAGAATTGTTACTGAGTGCCAGAGAATTGTTACTCAGGGACAGACAGAATTGTTACTGAGTGCCAGAGAATTGTTACTCTCACAGACACAAAATTGTTACTTGCACAGACACAGAATTGTTACTTGCACAGACACACAATTGTTACTCAGGGCCACTGAATTCATACTCAGGGACAGACAGAATTGTTACTGAGTGCCAGAGAATTCTTACTCAGGGCCACAGAATTCATACTCAGGGACAGACAGAATTGTTACTCAGGGACAGACAGAATTGTTACTGAGTGCCAGAGAATTGTTACTCAGGGACAGACAGAATTGTTACTGAGTGCCAGAGAATTCTTACTCAGGGACAGACAGAATTGTTACTGAGTGCCAGAGAATTGTTACTCTCACAGACACAAAATTGTTACTTGCACAGACACAGAATTGTTACTCGCACAGAGACAGAATTGTTACTCAGGGCCACAGAATTCATACTCAGGGACAGACAGAATTGTTACTGAGTGCCAGAGAATTGTTACTCAGGGACAGACAGAATTGTTACTGAGTGCCAGAGAATTGTTACTCTCACAGACACAAAATTGTTACTTGCACAGACACAGAATTGTTACTTGCACAGACACACAATTGTTACTCAGGGCCACAGAATTCATACTCAGGGACAGACAGAATTGTTACTGAGTGCCAGAGAATTCTTACTCAGGGCCACAGAATTCATACTCAGGGACAGACAGAATTGTTACTCAGGGACAGACAGAATTGTTACTGAGTGCCAGAGAATTGTTACTCAGGGACAGACAGAATTGTTACTGAGTGCCAGAGAATTGTTACTCTCACAGACACAAAATTGTTACTTGCACAGACACAGAATTGTTACTTGCACAGACACACAATTGTTACTCAGGGCCACAGAATTCATACTCAGGGACAGACAGAATTGTTACTGAGTGCCAGAGAATTGTTACTCAGGGACAGACAGAATTGTTACTGAGTGCCAGAGAATTCTTACTCAGGGCCACAGAATTCATTCTCAGGGACAGACAGAATTGTTACTCAGGGACAGACAGAATTGTTACTGAGTGCCAGAGAATTGTTACTCAGGGACAGACAGAATTGTTACTGAGTGCCAGAGAATTGTTACTCAGGGACAGACAGAATTGTTACTGAGTGCCAGAGAATTGTTACTCAGGGACAGACAGAATTGTTACTGAGTGCCAGAGAATTGTTACTCTCACAGACACAAAATTGTTACTTGCACAGACACAGAATTGTTACTTGCACAGACACACAATTGTTACTCAGGGCCACAGAATTCATACTCAGGGACAGACAGAATTGTTACTGAGTGCCAGAGAATTCTTACTCAGGGCCACAGAATTCATACTCAGGGACAGACAGAATTGTTACTCAGGGACAGACAGAATTGTTACTGAGTGCCAGAGAATTGTTACTCAGGGACAGACAGAATTGTTACTGAGTGCCAGAGAATTCTTACTCAGGGACAGACAGAATTGTTACTGAGTGCCAGAGAATTGTTACTCTCACAGACACAAAATTGTTACTTGCACAGACACAGAATTGTTACTCGCACAGAGACAGAATTGTTACTCAGGGCCACAGAATTCATACTCAGGGACAGACAGAATTGTTACTGAGTGCCAGAGAATTGTTACTCAGGGACAGACAGAATTGTTACTGAGTGCCAGAGAATTGTTACTCTCACAGACACAAAATTGTTACTTGCACAGACACAGAATTGTTACTTGCACAGACACACAATTGTTACTCAGGGCCACAGAATTCATACTCAGGGACAGACAGAATTGTTACTGAGTGCCAGAGAATTCTTACTCAGGGCCACAGAATTCATACTCAGGGACAGACAGAATTGTTACTCAGGGACAGACAGAATTGTTACTGAGTGCCAGAGAATTGTTACTCAGGGACAGACAGAATTGTTACTGAGTGCCAGAGAATTGTTACTCTCACAGACACAAAATTGTTACTTGCACAGACACAGAATTGTTACTTGCACAGACACACAATTGTTACTCAGGGCCACAGAATTCATACTCAGGGACAGACAGAATTGTTACTGAGTGCCAGAGAATTGTTACTCAGGGACAGACAGAATTGTTACTGAGTGCCAGAGAATTGTTACTCTCACAGACACAAAATTGTTACTTGCACAGACACAGAATTGTTACTCGCACAGAGACAGAATTGTTACTCAGGGCCACAGAATTCATACTCAGGGACAGACAGAATTGTTACTGAGTGCCAGAGAATTGTTACTCAGGGAAGACAGAATTGTTACTGAGTGCCAGAGAATTGTTACTCAGGGACAGACAGAATTGTTACTGAGTGCCAGAGAATTGTTACTCTCACAGACACAAAATTGTTACTTGCACAGACACAGAATTGTTACTCGCACAGAGACAGAATTGTTACTCAGGGCCACAGAATTCATACTCAGGGACAGACAGAATTGTTACTGAGTGCCAGAGAATTGTTACTCAGGGACAGACAGAATTGTTACTGAGTGCCAGAGAATTGTTACTCTCACAGACACAAAATTGTTACTTGCACAGACACAGAATTGTTACTTGCACAGACACACAATTGTTACTGAGTGCCAGAGAATTGTTACTCAGGGACAGACAGAATTGTTACTGAGTGCCAGAGAATTGTTACTCAGGGACAGACAGAATTGTTACTGAGTGCCAGAGAATTGTTACTCAGGGACAGACAGAATTGTTACTGAGTGCCAGAGAATTGTTACTCGCACAGACACAAAATTGTTACTTGCACAGACACAAAATTGTTACTTGCACAGACACAGAATTGTTACTCGCGCAGACACAGAATTGTTACTCAGGGCCACAGAATTCATACTCAGGGACAGACAGAATTGTTACTGAGTGCCAGAGAATTGTTACTCAGGGACAGACAGAATTGTTACTGAGTGCCAGAGAATTGTTACTCAGGGACAGACAGAATTGTTACTGAGTGCCAGAGAATTGTTACTCAGGGACAGACAGAATTGTTACTGAGTGCCAGAGAATTGTTACTCGCACAGACACAAAATTGTTACTTGCACAGACACAGAATTGTTACTCGCACAGACACAGAATTGTTACTCGCACAGACACAGAATTGTTACTCAGGGCCCACAGAATTCATACTCAGGGACAGACAGAATTGTTACTGAGTGCCAGAGAATTGTTACTCAGGGACACCTAATCGTTGAATTAAATAGTATGTCAGACAACATGCAGAGGAGTGGCAGAGGAGGCAATGTTTTAGGAGCGAGCAGACGTGGCAGCAGAGGAAGGGGTCGAGGCAGCAGTATTCGCAGCCAGAGGCCAGTGCTCCCGGTGTCATCCAGCGGTCGTGTCTCCACCGACAACCCTGCCGTCATTGATTGGTTGGCTCGGTCGTCTTCCTCTTCCCAGGTCACCTCTGACACCTACAGCCAACGGTCGGTGGGTACGTCAGACACAACCGTTAGTTGGCATGGCCCGGGACCAAGCCCACTGAAATCACGTGTCCTCTACCTGCCCCTGTCCTTTGCTGTTCCCTCACCAAGCGAAGTATCGCATGCTGTGGGCTCAGCCCCACTGTACAGTGAGGAAGAGCTAACAGAGGGCGGTCAGGAACGGGGGGAGACATCGGCCTTTTCAGCAGCCAAGCGAACAAGTACTGGCGAGGAGAGTGGCTCGGTAGCCGGTCTAGAGACAGGTCTGTCTCCTGACCCAGACGCAGCCGAGGGGGCTAGTAGTGAGGCGGAGACCCTACTTGATGATGAGGAGGTTGATCGCACTTGGCAGCCTCGTCGTCATCAGGCAATTTCTTCCGCATCATCAGGAGAAGAGGGTGGCAGCTGGCAGCGAGCAAAACAGTCGGTGGGTTGCCCAGGAGACAGCAGCAGGGTCGCATCAGTGTCAGTGGAGCCAAACGTCCACGGAGTAGAGCACCAGCTCCACTGCAGCCTACCACCACGGCCAGTAGTGGTGCCGGTGCGCACGGAGGAAGTAGCAGTCAGCCAGTGAAGAGTAGCGGGGGCAAAGTTTCCTACTCGGTGGTGTGGCAATTTTTCCTCAAGCCGCCCGAGGAAGTAAATGTAGCCGTATGTCGACTATGTGGCCAGAAATGCAAGCGTGGCCAGGGGGCCCATGTTGGGACTACAGCGTTGCGTCAGCATATGCAGCGTCACCATTCGGTGGCCTGGGAAAACCGTGATAAACATACGGCGGTTCTGCCTGCCCCAGCCCCCGCTCCATCACCCGCTCCGTTACTTGCTCCGTCACCCGACGTCGTCAATCGCCCTCTATCAGCCAGTCAAGGCTCCAACACCTCTGCTGAGGGGAGTTGTCGCTCATTGGCATCTTCCGCTCGTTCAGATGCTCCTTCTCCTGCTACTCCTCTTCTCGGATTCCGTCAACAGTCTTTCTTGGAATCCGTATCCAAGAGACAACAGTTTGCGAGCACGCACCCGACGGTGCAAAAGCTGAACGTCCTCCTGTCCAAGTTGCTGGTGCTGCAGTCCCTCCCTTTCCAACTGGTGGACTCAGCACCTTTCCGAGAAATGATGGCTTGTGCCGCGCCGCGGTGGAGAGTGCCAAGCCGTCATTCTTTGCCCAAAAGGCAGTGCCAGCCCTGCATTCACATGTAGAAGAGATGGTGGGCCAGTCTTTGAGCATGTCGGTCTCTGCCAAAGTGCACGGCAGCGCCGACGTGTGGAGCTGTAACCTACGGTCAGGGACAGTACATGTCATTTACGGCCCACTGGGTGAACGTGGTGCCGGCACAGCCGCACCAGCAACTTGGACAGGTCACGACGCTTTTGCCTCCACGTTTGCACGTCCTTGGTCCAGCAAGCATGTCCGCCTCTACCACCTCTTTTTCCGCCGTGTCCTCAGCCGCCACCCCCGTGCCAAGTCCCATTACCCGACCGGCATATCACATGTGCAGGGCGCAACGGTGTCACGCTGTGCTGCACCTGGTATGCCTTGGCGAACGTAGTCACACAGGGGAGGAACTGCTGAGTGTAATGAACAGAGAAATCGACAGATGGCTGTCTCCGCGCAAACTAAAAATCGGAACCATGTTGACTGACAACGGAAAGAACATGGTGTCTGCTCTGCGTCAAGGAAGGTTGTGCCATGCGCCATGCATGGCTCACGTGTTCAATCTGGTTGTCAAGCGGTTCCTAAAATCCACCATCCCACTGCAAGACATCCTTAAAATGTCACGTAAACTGTGCATGCATTTCAGCCATTCCTACACCGCAAAGAACACCCTCATTGAGCTGCAGCGGCAGAACGGAATTCCACAGCATCGCCTGATCTGCGACGTTGCAACAAGGTGGAATTCAACCCTACACATGTTAGACCGCCTTTACGAGCAGCGAAAGGCCATCACCGATTTCCTGATGTTACAAGCGGATAAAGGTACTCCCCTGTGTAACTTAGATGTCAGCCATTGGCAGCTCATGCGTGACACCTGCCGCTTGCTCAGGCCCTTTGAGGAGGCCACGCTATTCGTGAGTCGGCAGGACTATGGGATGAACGACGTCATTCCTCTGTTGCACGTCCTGGAACAAATGCTGTTAACAATGGCTGGTCAGGGTGCGGTAGACGTGGCGCACAGATCTCAACGCCACATGACCCCTGTGGGGGCAGGACAGGAAGAAGAGGAGGAGGTAGAGGAGGACATTTGTGCTCAGGAATTATTGAGTGAAATGGGTGGTTTTTCCACTCAGCGGACAGGAGTGGAGGAGCAGGAGCATCTGGTAGAGGAGGAGGAGGAGGAGACAGAGGACCCAGACGCACCGTGGCAGTATGCTGTGGAGATGGAGGCAGGGAGTCCCTCGCATTCCTTGGCACAAATGGCCCATAGCATGCTCGGTTGCTTGCGTAGCGACAGCCGAATAATAACCATCAGACAGAGGGATGACTTTTGGCTGTCCACCTTGTTGGACCCTCGCTACCGGTCCAAAATGGTGGCCTTTTTCACACCTGCTGAGAGGGAGGCCAAAATTACGTACTATAAAAACCACCTATGTAGTCAGTTGGTCTCTGCCTTTGTGCGCCATCGTCCATCCTCAGACACTGTGGGCCCTGTGCGCTCGCGTTCCGCTGGCATGGCAGCAGGGGAGGGGTGGGGTGGTAGGAGCAGTGGCAGCTCCACCAGCAGCGGCTGCCTCAGTCTGCAGTCGATGATGAGTAGCTTTCTTCACCAGCGCAGTGAGGAAACTACTAACCAGCCGCAGCAGCAGCAGCAGCATCAGGTGGACCTGGAGCAGGAGCTCAAACAACAGGCTTGGGCCTACTTGGACAGCACCCTGCCAACCGAGGTAGACAATCCCCTTGACTACTGGGCAACGAAACTTGACCTTTGGCCCCAACTAGCTGAATTTGCCCTTGAAAGGCTGTCATGCCCGGCCAGTAGCGTGGCATCGGAGCGCGTGTTTAGTGCGGCAGGAGGTATTGTAACTCCGCGGAGGACACGACTGTCCACCCAAAGTGTGGAGAGACTCACGTTTGTGAAAATGAATCAGGCGTGGATTAGTCT